>NC_135167.1:44199750-44305833 GCF_041146795.1 Maylandia zebra
CAGTTAAGGTTACTGCTACGCTGGTGTAGAAACTCTGTCACCATTACACACCGTATAAAAGAGGACCACAGGCTCCGGATCTTAAACGCAGAGGCAGAGCAAAGATGCCAGACACTTGCATTTTTCCCCTAATAACCAACAGTCGCAGTGTCCACCTGATGACAAACTAAAGTGAGAATGCGTGGACGTCGAGGGGACAACGGCTTTCATTCCCCTTGATCTGTCAATTCAGCATAAACACTTCCCCTGTGAGATTCTGCTCTCAGTTAATAATTTCAAGTTATATCAAGCACAACAAGATGCTGATTTAGTAAATTATGGTCCTCACAAGAGTGAAAAAAGGAAGAAAAACGTGTCCTGGCCGATAACTTGTGGCTGACAAGCCAACAGTTATGCAGTGCACTCAAAATCAGACTGATGCTTTGCTTACTTACGGTTACAAAAAAGGGAAATGAGAAGAGTGCTGGGACTTTGCTAACCGAGTGTTATCGCAGTCCACTTTTTACAGTCTTCCACATGGATGCAGCTAAAGCTTGTGTCAGTAATGACCATTTACACACAAGTCTGTAAGATAGGAAGTATAAAATCTAATATAGTAGCAATCATTTCTGACAGGTGTACCTGTAATCTGCTTCTGCTAACACTAATTGCAGAAAGCAGTTTTAGACACTTTTTGAGAGCGAACCAAAAACAGTAATGTTCTTTACGCCTGACAGAGGCGCCTCTCTGCAGGGATGAGGTATGTGTATGTTCACTGGTACATACTGCAGATCCTGGAGCCTAACCAACAGTGCGCTGTACGTTTGTATGTGTGCAAATGACGATGTCCACCCAGACATTCATCGTGACTAACATGGCTGTGTTGGTGATTTAGCTATACAGAAAAACGAGACAGAACATGAGATAAATGCATACATCAGTCCAGTTCTGAGCAGGAGCAAGATGGAGAAAGGCGGATATTACTCAGAGAAGGGTGGGAACATCCCAAGATCAGCAAAGTCCTCGATGTTATAGTTGGCTGTTCCCTGGGTGGGATCTCCAGCCATGGGTAACATGTCCTGCAGAGACACACAGGGATGGAGAGTCAGAGGTTCGAGGTGTGCAGAGGACACGGCTCTTATCAGACATATTACATATCTGTGTACACTGGTCAGCAGCCAGCAGCTGGAAGGCTGACCAACTACACAGAGTCCAGCAGCAGGACAGTCTCCCTCAGCATTACCTGGAAGACTTCTGTCTGGCTAGGGTTGGGGTGTGTGTGCTGTTCCCCAGTCTGCTGGGAGTGATGCTGATTCTGCCACTGGGACCAGACCTCACTGGGGCGACCCTGGAACTGGGCTCCACTTTGACTGCTTTCACCGGACACATCTGAAAACACATTTATTTATTCGTGAAAACATTTCTGACAGATCCTTTGATGCACAAAGTATTTAGAATAGAATAATCCTTTAATTGTCCCACAAGGGGAAATTTGGGTGTAACAGCTGCAAGAAAGACACATATACAAACAAACAGGACACAGAACAGAAACATACACAATGTTTACATATTTACATCAAGGACAGTGGTTACCACAGACTCCTGTACCGTAATTAAATAAAATTCAATTAAATACAGATAAGAGGCAAACCCTGGTTATAGTGTGAATCGGTTGATAACATGTGCAAGTTACAGCGCAGATGTAAACATCTGTGTTTGTTGGAAGCAGTCTGACAGCTGCAGGGAGGAGGGACCTGCGGAAACGCTCCAGGATTTAATAATGGTAGAGAAGGCACTGACTTATTACAATATTTAATAAATCTTAAATCCAAGAAGAACTTCTTTGACATCATTTGATCGGGATTTGAAAACACCCTACTGTAAACGAACCACGGTTGGCTGTTCGGCTAAAACATCATTGTTTGATCAAATCTCTTGCTCAATATAATATAAATATATTTTAAAAAATCCAAACCCAACAAAGCTAAGCAGGTTAGGTTTGTCTGTTTTGGCCACATGCTAAGAACTCGAAGATGCAATCTTTTCAGATAAAGCTCATCTTAGTTTTCTTTGTTGAAAGATTTTTCATTCTAAAAAAGCCCGACCCAAACCCTGACCTATATGGGTGTTGAGAAATGCTGCCGTTGCCAGGAGTGTTATTGAAACTCGCCAACTATGCTGTTGTGATTTCAACAGAAAAAACAAAATAAATGAAACACAATTCTACAAGAAAGCAAAGAGATTTCCAACATGTAGTTACATTTTGTGTTTTAATCTAAAAACACCACCACACTCCATTTTAAGCCCTTCACCAACCTTATTCCACAGGGAGTCACAGTGCCCCCCCCCCACAGGATGAGCAATGCATTTATTTTTCCTGATGTTTCTCCATAAGACACAGCTAATGTGTTTGGCCAGTTTTTTACTATTGCCCTAGAGCAGCACGTTAACAATGTTATAGAGACCAACGCAACAATTTCAGATAAATCTTTCAATTTTATTTATATAAAGTACTAAATCACAACGACAGCTGCCTCAAGGCGCACAAAGCTCCCATTACACCCTAAACAGATGGACTCGACATTAACACTGCTAACTACTGATGGGTAGTATTAATCAGGGCCGCATGTGGTGCGCTTGCCTCATAGGAAGAAGGTCCTAAGTTCGACTTCGCCACCTGGTGGGGTCTGTCTGTGTGGAGTTAGCATGTTCTCCCTGTGTTAGCGTGGGTTCAGTCCACAGTCCAAAGACATGCAGTTAGTGGGATAGCTTAACTAACCCTGACAAGGATAAATGGAAGAGACTGGATGATTGGATGGACAGGCTTAATCATACTGTGGCATTAACAGCAGTGGAATTAGAAGGAATGATTGTATTAGTGGATTTTAAAGAGACATTTGATGTGCAACTAAAATCAGACATTTTCCAATGAGGCGTGTTGCATCTACCAAAGATGGAAAATTGAGTCGGAGCTATGAAAGACAAACTGATTTATTCAGTATCTGATGTCAACTCTGAGTAACCTGCTGGACCAATAACTCTGGTCGATTTCAAAGTATTACCCAACTGCTATATTTTATGATGTATGCATTTAAAAATGTATTTTATTTAAACTGATATGGGGATGCTACATTCAGGTAGAGTACATTAGTGCAGTCTGTGCCTGCATGTGGTGGGGACATTGCAGGACTTTGCCCCTTTGGGAGTGTTTGGACCCGTTGATAAGGGTCAGACAAAGATGCGTTTAAAACACCAGTTAAACCCATAAACCCATTAACTGGAGCACACACAGCGACAGTTTATCATAAATGTGTAACGTATATACATCTATAACATATGCAACACTGACACCGTCACTGACTTCATGAACAGGTGCATGAGGTTAAGACAGTAAATCTTTTCCACTAGTACCTCCTTGGAAGGACTCGCCACGACTCTACTCTGATTGACTTGTTTTCCGTTACAATCCGGTACAACCTAACTGCGTTGCTGTCGTCATAGCAACGCGTATGAATGTCCCGCGACATGAACCCTACAAAAAAGGTGAACTTTAAGGACTTTGTGGCTTTTCTTCAGACTCGGGGGAACACGGCGTTTTTTTTGGAGCCATTTTCCTCGTGTCCAGGTTTCAAAGACGGTAGTTTAAATTTTAGTGAACAAGACGCTCTCAAGACTCATCGAGTGACGCTACCGACCGGCATGCAGTCTGATGACGTCACAGTTAGTAGCAGCTTGGATCGCTTGGAGCCCCGAGCGAGGTAGCAGATACTATGACCCTGGACAGATGGAAAACCCTGAAGACCGTGGCGCACCATGCTGAATCGATCTGAGTGGGTACTAATGGAAAAGGGGCTTAAACATGGAAGGTGCATGGAGTTAATCTGGCAATAGAGCACAAAAGATAATCTAATGTGCGTCTATTAAAAGACCATCAAGTGGGAGTTTTGAGCTTACTTGAGTCCGATAACTTTTACAATATACATAATGAGTCGGAGCAGCTGGATGTCTGTAACTGCACTGTAACTCTTGTGTTTTCCATGACCCTGTTAGCCAGCCATTAATGCTGTGTGAGGTGACCAATAAAATGAAATGACTGATGTTACAGTAGGTCCATTAAGTAAGAGTCGACCTCTGAGGACTTTCGGTCCTTGATGTCTAATCTACAACCTGTCACTTGATGCCATGTTGTAGCTCACAGTTTGGGAAAGTTCCTTTCACTGTCCAAACTCTGCGTACACAATTTAAATTGAGCAGTCGTGTTCGGCAGTGGATAAGAAGGTAACGTAAGTATAACATTCAGTAACTTTACAGGAGTTCTGGTCAAACAGTTGCCTACTTATTGTATTCCAGCTGAATAGCTTTTTACATTTTTTTAAGAAACTTTAATTCAGAATAAAACCACTGGGCTCTACTTATGAACACTGTGAACATGATGAATGTCAAATATGCCCAAGAGCGTCTTCGTCATTGGAGACTTGAAGCCGAACAGTCGTGTTGTAACCCTGACAGGCTAACCCATTAGTCAAACTGCCTACCTCGTGATTTAGACTAGTGTCACTAAGTCAGTCAGCAACTGATAAGAGTCACTGAGTAAAAACGGTGAAAACGTGCCAACATGACAAAGAAAGAGCTGCAGGGCTGCACCGAGGCCTAGTAGGAGATTAAAAAGGCTTTATTTACATTTTAGTATAGTTAAAGAACATGGAGTTGGAACTGGATAAACAATTACAACAGATCCTGTTTACAATTCTAGAGAAAAGATACAGAAACATGATCCCCGAAATGTTTCTTATTGAATGTATAATGCCAAAGATTACACATCCCATCAGCAGTCATCTCGCAACATGAAAAAAAAAAGAAAATATAACAAAAAACCCTGTACTTCACCTAATCTTCCAAAGAGAAACATGTCAAAATAATGTTTGTTTGTTCAGGACATTTCTATGAAGTATTACTAGTATTGCTTGTAAAGCAAACTATGTGATTCTGTGAAAATAATGCGATACAATGGGTTTTTTCATATCTTGTCACTTTAAATAATACAATCTATTATCAGCCCAGGTGAGCCAACATTTTTCTTTTTTTGTGCTAATATTAAACCTTCATTTCTTGTACCCCACTTAGCCTGTTATTAGACTCTGGCTGCTCTATCACGGCAAAAACCTAATTCATAATTATTCCAGGAGGAAACAAGTGCTGCTAATGATTCTTTCACAGCTTTACTTATTGAAACCTTTTATGACTGGTTTCACTGGTGCCCGGCA
The DNA here is from genome assembly GCF_041146795.1 of Maylandia zebra. Taxonomy (NCBI): domain Eukaryota; kingdom Metazoa; phylum Chordata; class Actinopteri; order Cichliformes; family Cichlidae; genus Maylandia; species Maylandia zebra. The sequence continues at coordinate 44,204,994 of NC_135167.1, forward strand.
GCCTCGCTCTGTCAGTGCGCCCCAGGGTGGCTGTGGCTACAATGTAGCTGCCATCACCAGTGTGTGAATGGGTGGATGACTGGATGTAGTGTAAAGCGCTTTGGGGTCCACAGGGACTGAGTAAAGCGCTATACAAATACAGGCCATTTACCATTTTTGGTTTCATCTCAAAAGGATCAGTTCTGGTTATCTAAGCTCCAATAAACAGTGTAAATTTGGGCTTATACAGAAAGGTGAATTAAAGAAAGGCGGTGTGCTTAAACAACTAGAATAAAAGGGAAGATCTTACCCGTTTAAAAAAAATACAAGATAGTAATTTACTGAAAAACTGGTCGATGCATTGGCATATCAAATGTTGTATACTTTAACCTTCTGGAGTCCGGGGTATAATTGGCCGTTTTTGACTACTTTTGATTTTACCTCTATATTTCACCTTTAAAATATGTTTTTCTTGCCTTGTTTGGTATAATTATTTTCACCACAACCTCAAATATCTGAAATTTGAGTTATTTTTTCATTTTGGTATACTATATTAGCACAGTTGATCTAAATTCAGACAAAAAATTCAAAATCTGAGTAGAAAAAAGTTCTATTTTTTACTGTAAAACCCACAAACATGTTTAACGAATGATTTTCATAACTTGGAATGCAAATAGAAATTGTACATTTCTAAAAATTATGCACAAGTTTTGCAAACAACAAAGTTATTTGGTACTATTTACCTAAAAATGCAGCAAAGGCCTCAGGCGTTTTTTACATAACCATTTAAATCTATTTACTGAACAATCAGCTGTGCTGCATCAAAGAAGAAGCCACACAAATTATTTGTGCCAGTCCAAAAATGTAGTTTGTGTTCAGTATAAGACAGAGGAGAACAGCACAGGCCTGAACCTGCAGGTCTGACAGCAGGAGGTGCATCCGTCCAGTTTTCCATGTGGGAACAGCGTTTACACTGGAATCTGCCTTTGACGGCTTTTTTAGAGCAAATCTGACATTCAGCAGTCTAACTGACACACAATGCAAGACAATAACTACACAACACACTAACTACAGCCTCCAAACACGCTGAACGTCACTAATGTCTCACATATGGAAACTCGCTCTCTCTCTCTTTCGCTCGCCTGCTTTCCGTCGCGGGTGTCACTCCTAAAATCTTCCCCTTCTCCCTAAACAACCAAATGTCACATGTTGCCTTATCATTTTTTTGATTGGCTGACATGTAAACTCTAACACCAATAGGGAAGGGGTGTTTTTTTCTTTTTCTTTTTTAAAAGCATAATCCTAGCTCTGCCTGCACCTGCTCAATTATAAGTTTAGGAAAATGCATCAATTTGTTGGAAAACATAATTACACATTAATGTGTTTTCAAAGAACGTCCACACGTTTCAGGCTTTGATGCAGCTACAATAATAATAATACAATATTAATAGACCTACAGATTCTTATTAAACACTGCAAACACCACAAAACATCTCAGCATGGAAAAAGCTCAGGAAACCAGAACTTCATTGAAACCAAAAAATGATTTCATAGCTCCCACACACAGATGCAGCTCTGCTGTGTTATTCTTCTCACTTTTAAAGTGGCTTGTAAAAATACTGATGTCTATGAATGGTGGCTGTCAGACAGTCAGACATCAGTCTCCTCCTGTTCTGTCTGCTCTGCTTTCCCATCCATGTATTTACTTCAAAACCAGGAAACTGAATCTTAATTGAACCGAATATGGAAAATATAAGCCATGACAACCAATCATTGTTTTTTCTTGAAGTTGGTAATGCTTATCCATTATCTGTAATATACAGACCTTTTGTAGAATACATACAACATGATAAGCATTACTTGTAATTAACATGGTAAATGGTAAACAGACTGTTTCCTATATTGTGCTTTTCTACTCTCCGGAGCACTCAAAGCGCTCTACACCTGTTCACACAAACGTTCTTCTTTTAGTGCTAGCTAACATTCATGCATGTTCATGCTCCCATGGATGCAGAAGATGCAACTTATCGTTAGTATCTTGCCCAAGGATACTTTGCATGCAGACTGGGGGAGCCGGGGATCGAACAGTAGATGATCTGCTCTACCTCCAGAGCTACAGCTCGCCCACGTTAAAAGATCATGCTAAGCTGAAGCTAAAACTACTTGTGGTGTAACTGCATGTAGCCTGTAGTGTTTTACACACATACAGTGGTGTGAAAAGGTCTTTGCCTCCTTCCTGACTGAAAATGGCACCAAGATCTGGATTATTATGTTTGGTTCATTATGGAAATGGTTATAAAGATTTATGCTTTCTTTTGAAATCTTGAAAGCAACTTTAATGATCGTACTTTCATCTCTATGTGCAAATGTTCCACAAAAAAAGTTCCCCTCCGTCAGTAAAGACACTTTCAGACTGTCGGAGGCAGAATGACCTTTTTCTATATGTGTGTCAAAGAACCACGAGAGTTTGTGAAGCTTTTTAGGATTTTTTTTATTTAGCTCCTGTTACACTGATAGTAAATACTTTTTCAACATAAGCATATGCTGGTTGTCTAGATACATGCTATAAAAAGTAGAAATACTGGTAAAACATTAGTGGCTTAATGTTTGAGCCTATTTGCTCATCAGGGTTAGAAACCTGAAAACATCCTTCAAACTAGGCCTCCAAAATACAGTAGAGGCTCAAACAGGATTATGACAGTATGAAAGGTTAAAATACAAAGTATTAGTTCACAGTAAGCCAGCTATTTCACTGAATGGAAAAAGCTGCTCCGATTTATTGAGAGCTCAAAGCTCTTCCTGCTACGAGCCACATTTTCCCTTTTCTCCATCCACACAGCTTTTTATTCCTCCAGCTGCTTCATCTACATTTACACATCTGGTTGAAGAAACACGTATGCTGACATGGAGAGGACAACTCCACAAACACACTAACGGTCCAGGACGTTGGAGCCAACATCACTTCACACGTCCTATTGGGAGAGGCGAACTATTGGAAACTACATGTGGGATATCTTTAGCACTGAATAATGGAATATAAGTCTTTCCTGTGATTACCTCAAACCCTCCACTATTAGTGCAAATACAGTAATGACACACCTCCCAGACTCTGCTGGCATGTTAGTCTGTGAACACACTTTAACAAGGTTCAGTCACAACAAGCACAAACAGGACTCCTGAGTTTATAACGTAAGGTCCTGTATGGGAGAAGCTGTCTGACTTTATCATTTGTAAGGATATTAGCTGTCACAAAGAAGCATTGCAGCCTCTCTAACACACTTTCTTTCTTTAGCAGCTCCACTGTGCAGACAAGTCTTTTTTCTTGAAGATGCAAATTATTTTCTTTGCTACATGAATCATTATAACTGTTACCTTCAAGCATTTCCACTCCACAGAAATTACACAACTGAACTCCTTCTCTCACCCCAACCAATCACAGCAGATGGCCCCGCCCCTCCCTGAGCCTGGTTCTGCCGCAGGTTTCTTCCTTTTAAAAGGGAGTTTTTCCTTCCCACTGTCGCCAAAGTGCTGCTCATAGGGGGTCATATGATTGTTGGGTTTTCTCTGTATCTATGACGCGCCTTGAGGCGACTTGTTGTGATTTGGCGCTATATGAATAGAATTGAATTGTACAGTCGATTCACTTCTGCATTCTATTTTTCGAATGCTTTCAATGCTGAAATGAATTTTCAGACAACATCATTTTAATAGGAAGAAAAACCTTTTGACTCAGTCTGGGATTAAGTGAAGATTCATACTGTTATTTAAATACTCTGTGAAATAGTCACTAATCATCACTTAATAACAAGTCAATCATTTGAAGAAAGTAACAACGAACTTTTATGTTGTCCTTTGACAGATGGTGGACTGTGGAAACTCGCTTGTTATGCAGCTCGTGTGTAGGGAGGATGGAAATCATGTAACAGTGGGCTGTACCTTTATTTGTACCACATGACAGGATGTGAACATGCCAGTAAAGACCAAGTTATACATGTAAACAGAACACAATGAGAATAAGAGGCAAACAGACGTGCTTACCAAAAGCTGTGCTGCGGTTTGTCAGTCCTGAGTAGGCATTGCCGCTGGGGGAGGAAGTGGCCGGGGAGGACAGCGGACTGTAGGAGGCTGGATCAGTCTGGTAGCTGTGGCCAGAACCAATACCAAAAGGACTGGACTGGGCTTTACTGGACTTTAGAACAAAGACAGTGGTTAAAATCCACCTAAACATAATAATAATTTTCTCACATATCAAACCAGCATATTAAGCTCATAGCTCTTTGCACATAAATCTATTTAACGCTTCATTTTTTTGTCTCCACTTGTTTATTAATGCTATTTGTATTTGATCTGTTTGCACATATTAACCTGCATCTGTGTGGACAGCAGAGAAACAATTTCATTGTACAGAGAAATGCTTTTACTTTGCAAACACGACAATAAACGCGTTGAATCTTGAAACAAAGCAAACCAGGGTTGTAGTCTACATCTATCACACATACTGAATACCGACCCTTTAGAAAGAAAATACATTTACTTATTTATCCGCCTTTGAATCCAAACTTAGCTAAATGACTTTGTACAAATTATTTTCTATGACAGTTATACATGCGCTACACCAATTTAACTTCACCAAAGTACTGCATATTCTGTTATTTGGGCACTAATTTCCAGACTGTGGCATACAGCATGTTAGCGTGAGGGAGAGTGTGTTTGTCCTATACGACTTTATCAGTCGTTCTGTTGCTGTGGGGGAAGTTTTGCCCACTTTACAATCTGGCTTCAATTATTTGAAGTTTGGTCCAAACACAGCATTTTAATTGGGTTGAGGTCTGAAATTTGACTTTGCCATTGCACCTCGAGTTTGTCTTTGGTCCAGCCGCTCTGTTATAAATTGTCTGCAGATGTCATTTTCATGTTGCACGACCCAAGCTTTAGGCCTCAGACAGACGGCCTCGCATTTGACTCTGGAAACGTGCTCGACTCAATGTCTGCAAGGTGCTACTGTGCTTGACCTGCACCTGCCATGACGTCCAGTTATGTTGAGGTCGTTAGTGTACAGGAACCGATTGTTACACTTGCTGCTGATCAGTTAACAATCTGCCTTTGATTAGCAGCACCTGACAACTACTCATCCTCTTAATTCTGATGGAAGTAGTGAGACGTGTTTTGGTTTTTTCTTTTACACACTGCTTCTCCGTTTCGCCAGTTTTCCTGAAATACATAATGACCTCATGGGATGATATGCAAGTAGCTTATTGTAAGAGCTTCTGTCCGTCTGTTAGCAGTCCCACAGTGTTCAAGGTATCCTGATCAAATTTTATACGATCAGCTCGAGTTGATTTTCTTTTTGGTGAAAATTGGGTCAAAGTCAAGACTAGTAAAAACTTACTTGGTTTGCATAATTGATTACATGATTGTACTTATATATACTGCATCTTTGATAGGTATTTGTATTTTAAGGTATTTGTTCTTATTTAATGTTGTAACTGCCCGGCGACAGGAAATGGCAAAGAGCTGGTTGTTAAATTTAGAACACGAGGTCTTTTCTCTTATTAGGTAATAATTTTGATTGTTTCATCCAACAGTGTTTATCTCTTGTATCATCTGGCTGTTTTCTGACTGAACAAAGAATTCAGTCCAGTGGAATGACCTGACAAGTGTGGCCGTGCATGTGGAAGACGGATGAGCCTATTAAGAAACATATGCTGCGTGCAAGTCACTTTGCAAGAATGTGAAACAGAGACACAGAATATGGCAACAAGTCCAACTGCTAACAAGCACCAGAGACTGGAGTCTGGGGTACAGGAGCAGCTGACTCTAGGTATTTATTTAACTTTAGAAATAAACACTGTGTGTGTGTGTGTGTGTGTGTGTGTGTGTGTGTGTGTGTGTGTGTGTGTGTGTGTGTGTGTGTGTGTGTGTGTGTGTGTGTGTGTGTGTGTGTGTTTGTCTTCCATTCTACTGTTAGAAATTCCAGGAACCACAACTATCCATCAGTATAAGAGCAGCGTGCTCTGTTAGGACAATACGGTACTATGAGGTCTTTAAAGTGAGGACATTCTGCCTGGTTTCTTAGAGCGAGTTCTTAAACTGAGAACTTTGTCTAGTTTAAGGGTTAGTATTTAGCTGTGAGGGTCAATTTTAGCGCACATAGTCACATAATAATAGTGTGTGTGTGTGTGTGTGTGTGTGTGTGTGTGTGTGTGTGTGTGTGTGTGTGTGTGTGTTACCTGTCCAGAGAAGGGGGGTCGGTTCCCTGACCACGCTACCTGGCCTGGATTAAGCTGTCTGGAGATCTGAGCTAGATTTTGATTGGCTGAACCTGATGGCTGGATGTCGTTCACACCAGGGACATGGATCACAGAAGAACTGCTTACATGAAAACATGCGTGCGTGCGCGCACACACACACACACACACACACACACACACACACACACACACACACACACACACACACACACACACACGCACGCACGCACACACACACACACACACGAGACAAAAAACAGGTAAGTTATACTCCACCTTTCTATGGAGGAATACAGTGCAATTAGAACCAGACGATGTTACCAGTGTTCCCAGTCCAAGGAACATCATGTACCATGAACATGTACCTGAAAGTTTTGCCCGAATGTCCCTGCTGAAAGGGAGAACTCTGGGAATAGAGCTGCTGTCCTCCAGCTGTAGAGGAGGGAACCATCATCTTCTTATCTCCCGCTTCACACATGGACAGGGAACCAAAACAACAGATGATTACACTCTGAAGTTAATAATGGGTTTGCTAAGTATGCTGGACCCTCTGCTAACACCTAACTGTGCACTTGCAAACTGTCTGCATGTCATTGCCATGGTTCCTGCATGTATTCAGTTAGTGATGCAGGGAAAAACAAACAAACAAACGGTGTGTCCGTCTCCCGTTAACAACAGCTTGAGTTTGTCAAGCTGAGAGGCCAGTAGCTTTTTCTAGTTGTCTGCGCAGGTAATTTATCACTGCAACAAATAAGCCGCGTCTCACTGACCAGCAACAGAAATGTGGTCCAGTTTGTGTTGTTGAACAGCAGATGTGTGTGCGTGTGTGGACGGATATTAACATCTTTGTGGGGACCTAAAATTGGAAGTTTACTATAATTGTGGGGACCAACATGCCGGTCCCTGTGAGTTTGAAAGCATTGTCGAGCCTCAAAATGTTACAATTAGGTTATGGTTAGGGTCAGGGTCAGGCATTCATTTTTGATGGTAGAAAAGCAGCTAGGGAAAGCGTGTCCCCACAAGGATATAAAGACACGTGTGTGTGTGTGTGTGTGTGTGTGTGTGTGTGTGTGTGTGTGTGTGTGTGTGTGTGTGTGTGTGTGTGTGTGTGTGTGTGCCTACAGCCGGAGATGCTGGTGTACATGTCAGCAAAACGTGGATCTCTTTCCTGGGAGAACAGGGCTTCTGTCTTGTCGATGTTTTTTCCAGCCTCATGAACTCCACTGCCAACGCTGGCCACAGGTACCTGAGGGTACAGGTTTGCGTTTCAGGCATGATTTAACCCAAAAAAAAAAAATGCAGTAAACACATATCTCAGGCTGGATGCTGATTGGTTTAAAAGCATATTTTAAAAAAACAACTGCAACCTAGACAAAATGAAGACAAGCTGCTGAGGTTTCTCTTATCAAACACTGCAAACATTTTAAGAAAAAGGAACAACGTCAGCAACCATCTCAGTTGACCTCACTGCTGTCAATGCTTTCAGTCATGTTTGTCAAGCAATGGAAACAGGAAGCCACAAATGTCTGGTTTTTATGTAAATCCTTTCACATAAAAACCCTCAAAACAGGCAAAAACATCCAAATGTTTCAATTACATCGAATCCCAAACTCCAAAGAAGAGGGTTACCTGGGAAAGGTCGTAGGCAGTCAGCCCATCTCTCTGTTGAACCTCGAGCTCTGCCTGCTGCTGTTGTAGCTGCCTGCAAAGCACCACACAAACACTTCAGACATGTTGTACTTACCACATGATGTAATGATCAATTACATCAATTCTAAGTTTAATACAATAAGTATTGAAAGAAAAATAGAAATATTCATATAGAGTATAAAGTACAGGCACAGCCAAAGACTTCATATCAGTATTTTTCAGTTCTTCTGATTCCAGGTTGTTGACAAACATGCAAACATATTTCTCCTGAACACTCGAGAACCCTCAACTCAGCATCTTGCTCTGTTGAAGAAGACCTACAACGTACAGCGAGTCCAAAGGCTGCCAGCAAAATGTCCAGTCAAGCAATGAGTGCGTCAACACACAGCAGGGCGATTTACTCATGAGTACATTTTGCTAAAGAACATTGTGACTGAGCGACACATGGCAATTTCTTCATGAGAGAATTTGTTAAATAATAATAATAGATCGATGCATCCATTATTCTCTGCTTTATGAAAGGAAAACAGAGAATAATCCATCCCAAAAATCAGACTTTGATTGGCGTGTGTAAAGAAATAGGATTATACAAAGTGCTCTGTAGAGATTTTATCATTATTCAGTTTGCATTAGTTCCATCCTCAGCTCGATGCACTGCAGCATTATTTGATCTCACTTCAGTTGTAGAAAGCCTTAATAAATGCAGGAGGTACACTGGAGCATCTCCACAGCAGGAAGAGGAAATACGAGCTGACAAGATGAGTAATAATCATTTCTTTTCACTCGATTTGTCAAAAACTGTTTTTGTAATGAAATAATTGTTAATATGTGCAAATAGAAATGATTTGTTTTCAAAAGAAAATTAGCATGTTTAGAAACACAACGTTAAAAATCCCTCGTTCTGTCACTCTGTAACTAACACCAGTCTCGTCAGCTGAAGGACGTTGGTTTGGTGCAACATTGGCTGGTTGAGCATTTATTACATATATGATAAGACAACATGTCATGACCTTGATTGATCTGATTAAGCTAGTCTGAATATAACTGGCAGCACCCTGCACTCACTGACCCAGCCTGAGCTGAAATCAGACCAGTGCAAATAAATTAGATGAACAACACCGACCCATTGGTGCCGCTTTTATCTTTAAAAAGAGAAGTGAGGGGAGTGTCTGACGACACCGTTAACTCCATTCCTCCACATTCCTGCGCTGATGCAGAGTCAGCAGTGAAGAAACTAGCTAATATTAACCTAACGAGTCCACTATTTACTAATCTTAACAAAGGACCAGTACAGCAGATATTCTGTACAACCACACATAGCAGGGCAAAAAACAGACTCTGCTTGTTACAGTGAAGTGACCCTTAATGTTTTGAAGGAGCCGGACTTTCTTGTAATGTTTATAGTGATGTTCTCCAGGCTGTCTGAATTTCTTTCTGTATTTTTCTTCGGGCAATGGCAGCTTTTTTCACTCATGTTCACATTTATTTCCCCTTTTGTTAATTCAATTTAAGGAATGAATGACAACTTATCAAAGAACCACTTTTAAATTCGAACTTTAGGCTTTGTAACATTTAGCCTGTTCCAAAAACACATCATTTCTTCCCATTTCCTTAGTTGAACATCAAGAAGATGATTCCCAAAGAGCTATTAGTCAAAACGTGTCACGTGTCAGCTCGCTATGCAGTAAAATCTGAGTAACCTGTGCCTATGGAGGACAACAGAAAAAGTGGCAGGTATGTGAATTTCAGGTCCTTAAGGAACAGGAAAATGAAATTCAGCAACAGGACCTTAGAGACACATCTGGCCTTTCAGCTGATCCATCTACTGTTCACTGAATCATAAATTGTGTCAATGGAAAGGTGACTGTCAAGAAGCCATTCTTGACACTAGAGCCATCAGGAGGGGTCATTTTGATCCCATCTTGCAACAAGATGAGATCAAATTTTATTAGCAACTTTAAAAACCCTCAAGGTTACATTAGTCATTGTCATTCCTTGAAAAAGTTCATTTGTTTAATCTAGTTTGACATTGCTATTATACAGCCAGCAACCTGCCCAGTTCTCCACACGTTCCTCACACACTCCCCCGTTCTGACTCACCGCTCAACCCGTGACCTATTAGGCCCTGCAGTAATTATTCATGTTTTATCTAACTACATATATTTATTCAGCAATCACATCCAGCTACTTTTGGCTCCTTTTACACATATTTTGACACAAAATATGTGTAAACAATAATTTTTTTCCATCCACTCCAGAATTCACTAATTCATGAGTGAGTCATTAAATATGAGAGGATGGGGTTTTAATTTAACAGAGTTAAATACATTTTTAAAATATCAGGGAGTTAAAATGACCCCTGCAGTGGGTCATAAACATGGGGGGCTCCACAATGGTGCTAGGCATCTTGTCACAATTGATGAATGAAGGCCACAGGCCGAAACACACGGGTCAAGTAATAAAGCTCTTCTTTCACTACCAGTGTTGCTGGAACGTCAAACTCTTTATAGTTCTCCTTTTACCCCCCCCCCCACCCCACTGTAGCCATTTAGATTGATGGTCTTAATACATTTGAATTATTAGATAAATAGTGGAACACAGAAAGAACATACTTCACATTAGTGTTGGTGCAGATGATGTACTCGATCTCGTCAGAGTATGGGTTCTGAAAGGTGAAACTGCTGGTTCGGATCAGCATCCACTCTCTGTTTTTCATCCGGAAACGATACATCACTGACAGGACCTGACCCTTCAATTTCACCACCTACAGAAGCAAGACAATCACAGTTTAATACAGCACTGACCGTGTTTTATCAGGCAAGTTGGTGACAAGTGTGTCAGAAAATCAAAATAATATGACAACAGCTTTTTTTGTGTTTCATCTTAGAACAATTCACTTTAAGTTTGCAGTTGAGGGAGTGTGAAACATTCATTTATCAAGCATGTAATTATACCATTTTAGCATGCCAGTATTCACCAGGCCAAGAACAAAAGGGGGAACCTATTTATTCCATTTAAGTGCTTCAAGTTGTCAAGGAAATCAGTTTGATCTGGCAGGAGAATGTTAAAATATATCATTTGCAGCCGTTTTAAAATGTCATTTAATAATAAGGTTTTGAGTTGAGCTGTCATAGTAGTGCTTTCAGTATGACCCGAGTTTTCTTTCTCTGAGGAAATCACTCGGCCTATAGTCTGAATAATGAAAGCTCTCCAATTCTTCTCAATGTGAAATGCATCCAAGTTGACTTTGGGATGGAGGAAGGCCAGAGTAGCACAGGATTTGTTTCCACCCCCAACAGACATGGGGAGGAAAGAGGAGACGAAAACATTTTCATCTTGTAAAATCCAGCCGTGAAAAACTCAGTGATATGTTGTTGCTATCAAAACAAATGCCCCACATCACAAAGTGAAATAAATTACATAACCAAAAATAAATGTACCACATGGCTTTATCAATGAGATCGATCAATAAACCACACACTCAAAATCAAATAAAGAAGTTACCAAATATCCCTCCTGCCTATTTTATTGGGCACTTAGAGAATTAAACTTTACTTCATTACGTTATTTAATCTGCATGATCCGGTATCCATTTGTCACAAAGCTGATTTTTAAACTTTGGTATGTAAACACAGAAATAAAGTGGAGTGACGTCTTTCTCATTCTGTGGTAGAGAATATGGAAAGATTTTCTTTGATCTTTGGAGGTGATCATTATTGATCTCAGAGTCCTCACCCAATAACTTTGAGCAAAAGGCGCTTCTACCCCGTATTTTGATCATTTATTGAAATACGTACATCATAAGTACATATACTTGTGAATTACCCTTTTATGTTTGCGTGGTTTCATACATCAAAGTCAACTTGATAATTCTGTCTGATAACTTTTAGATAATTTGACCACAAAAACACCTGCCCAAATGCAGTGTCCGACTGGTGACTGAGATAACAACACTGCCTGTGTGAGAAGGGAGGGAACAGTCCAATTTATCCATTTTGTTCTGCTTATTCGGGGGCTGGTTTGTGGGGGCCTAAGCAGAGAAGGCCGGACCTCCCTCTCCTTAGCCATCTCTTCTAGCTTGTCTGTGGGAACACCAAGGGATTAACAAGCCAGCCAAGAGATATAGTGTCTCCAACATGTCCTGGGTCTCATTTTTGCTGTTTGGCTGGACCATTCCAGTGTGAGCTGAAGGCCAGCACCTGATGAAACCAACAGAACCATATCAACTGCAAAAAACAGAGGTGAGATTCTGAGACCAACCAAGTGGAAGCCTTCTGCCACTTGGCTATGCCTAGAAATTCTGTCCATTAAAATTATGAACAGAATCGGTGACAAATGGCAGCTTGGCGGAGTCCAACACCCAGTGGGAACGAGTCCGACTTATTGCTGGGAATGCTGACCAAGCTCTTGCAGAGATTGTATAGCAGTTGATATATGGCCCATAGCAACAGACCTAACGTACTCCCGAAGCACCTCCCACAGAATACTTTAAGGGACACTGTAAAATGTCTTCTCCAAGTTCACGACATGCAGACTGGTTGGGCAAACTCCCATACAACCTCAAGTATCTTTGAGAGGCTGAGGAGCTGTTCCAGTGTTACGCGGTTTGGACAAAAAGCACATTGTCCCTCCTGTATCTGAGGTCTGAACGGACAGACTCTACTTTCCAGCACCCATGCATAGACTTTCCCAGAGAGGCTGAGGAGTGTGGCCCCCCTCTAGTTGGAGCACACCCTCTGGTCCCTGTTATTAAAGATGGGAACCATCGCCCTGTTCTGCCAATCCAAAGGTACCGCCCCAGATCTCCACAGAACATTGCAAAGGCGTGTCAACCAAGACAGCCTTACAACATGCAGTGCCTTCAAGAACTCAGGGTGAATCTCATCCACTCCATGGGCCCTGCCACCAAGGAGTTGCTTTACTGTCTCAGTGACCTCACCCCCAGCGATAGACAAGTCATCCCCCTAGTCCCCAGATTCTGCTTCCTCTATGGAAGACGTGTCAGTGGGATTAAGGAGGTCCACTGCCTGACAAACTCCTCAGTTGAGTTGTGAAGTCTCCCAATAGGATGGCACAGTCCCCGGGTGGGGCACCCTCAAGCACCCCACTCCGGGACTACAAGAAGGCCGGGTACTCTGAACTGTCATTCAGCACATAAACACAGGCAGAAAGTCAGGGCCGTTCCCCAACCTGAAGGTGCAGGTAAGAAACTTTATTGTCCACCAGAATAAATGCAAACATACAGGCAGGAAGCCGAGCAGATACCGAGATACCCACCCCAGCCCGCTGCCTCTCACCAAGGGCAACTCCAGACTTGGACAGATTAGAGCCTCTCTCCAGGAGACACTATCCAGAACCGGGTTCCAGAGTCCAGGTGTGTTAAGGTGAGCCAGACCTTATCTAGCCAGTACTTCTCAACCTCTCAACCAACTAGCTCAGGTTCTTTCCCACCACAGAGGTGACAATTTATGTCCTAATCACTTGTCTCGGTAGCTGGGGATCAGTCCGCCAGGGTCCCCGCCATTGCCAATCACCTGGCATACACTGCACAGACTCCTACAGCGCCTCCAGCTAAGGCCTGGCTCTAGGGCAGGGTAGCAGAATTGTTCCCTTGATTTTTCACTCATAGCGGTCTTCTGAATCGCTCTTTGTCTTGTCCCTCAGCAAGGACTAATTTGCCATGGGAGAAAGCCCCCCCAACAACATAGCCGCGGGGATCCCTGGTACACGCAATTCTTAGAGGGGCAATTAAGTTTATCATGGTAAATGGTAAATGGCCTGTATTTATATAGCGCTTTACTAGTCCCTAAGGACCCCAAAGCGCTTTACACATCCAGTCATCCACCCATTCACACACACATTCGCACACTGGTGATGGCAGCTACATTGTAACCACAGCCACCCTGGGGCGCACTGACAGAGGCGAGGCTGCCGGACACTGGCGCCACCGGGCCCTCTGACCATCACCAGTAGGCAACAGGTGAAGTGTCTTGCCCAAGGACACAACGACCGAGACTGTCCGAGCCGGGGCTCGAACCGGCAACCTTCCGATTACAAGGCGAACTCCTAACTCTTGAGCCACGATCGCCCCTTATCAGAAAAGATTTTGTACAAGTAGTACAAACTCATAATGCAATCATAGTTTGGAAGTTTGGGATCTTAACCCTGTTGGAGGTATCGTTAGTGGCTTTTCTTAGTATCCAAATCCATGTGTCCACGCATGTGGAATGTTTCCTCTGCATCCATCCACAAATGTGCCCCATAGTAGAGAGCGGTAGTTGGAAAACTTACACTTTGATGTTTTCCGAATTTATGTGAACTATGCACCAATGGGTTAGGCCCAGAACTCTGTTAGAGGCAAAGGTTTTAATCACCAAGTCAAGTTATGATATTCGACCAGAGTATGTAACCTTTCAGAAAATTAAAGTTAAGCCCCTACATGATCACAATCAGTTTTACTTGTGACTGAGAGAAATGAAAAAGTGGTCGACTTAAGCACAATACACAATCAGTAAACCCAATCATTCAACCATAGAGATGCCTGCTGAGAGACAGCTTATGGAACACTGTGTCTGTGAAAGAGTTGTTGATGTACTTTGTATGTGTGTGTTACTGGATTTCTCTTCTCCCCATTACTTATCTTAGACTGATCAAGCCTGACCTTTCCTGATCAAGTGTTTGCTATTGTACTTGTGATAGTGATCAGTAACTAAACACCACAACTGCTGTGTTTCATTGTTTGAGCTAAGCTCAAAGGAAACAGGAACACATGGAAAAATCCACAGCAGATGAAAAACTACCTGTTCGTCTAGGAATAAAACATGTTGGATGACTGATGCTGACAGGAAAGAGCTTCATGAATGTGATCAATGGATGGATGAGCCTCTAATGACTGCTTCAAAGTAACATCCAAATTTTCTCTATGAATGTATTCAGCTGTGTTTATATCCTCCCTGCCAGCCCAGGTAATCTGATGTAAAAGCTTCTTCTGCTGACGGTGAATGAGTACAGAAAGACGAAAAGCTACAGTGCAGTCTTACCTGTTGAAAACTTTCTCTCAGGTGGCTCTGGTCTTCGGGGTGGCAGAACTCCAGAATATCTTTCCCCAGCAGGTCCTGAAGGACAAGAAAACAGTCAGTTGTTAGGAGCTTATTCTTGCTTCAATTATACCACATTAATTTGGGGTGTATGCATTTATTTTCCTGGCAGATATTATAGATGTAATTATATTTGTGACTAAAAAGAAAAAATATCAACAACAATATAACAGTTATATTAGAGTGAGATGACCTTCAACAAACAGGATGTGTTTTTGTATCCTAATATAACAAACAGATGACTCAATTGTATTTCTTAAGTCAGTCAATAAAAGTCTATATGGGCTAGCAAGTAGTTGTGAAATGAATGTAAATTCTCTGTGTTCTCCTTCTTCCTGTTTGCACTTTTGTAAAACTATTCTCGAGTGTTGTGCTGGGTCACTCATCAATCATCCATCCATTTATTTTCTTAACCCCTTATCTTCTTCGGTGACATGGCAGGGCTGGAGAATATCCCTGATGTCACTAGGTGAGAAACAGGGTACGTCTTCCAGTCCATCCACAAGGCAAACAAAGACAGCTGCATACGCTTAGATACAGCCTCTTTGCAAAAGTGTTTCGATGATTTCGGAGATGTCTGCCCAGTCTCACGGCAAAGCGTGGGATAGACCCGCTCGCCTCGCAAGCAATCCCACCGACAAAGCGCAGGCCCCGGTACACAGCTGTAGTAACCCCCGCTGACTTCTTTTACTGAGGTTATATTTATCGGTGTTTTATTTCCTGATGTTCTTATGTGTCCTACGTGTTTCAGTATAATTCTGAATTATAACTAACATTAAAAACATGTTTAAGGAGGAGAGAGAGCAAATAAATTCGATTAACATCTGATCTTTGGGTTTTTGTTCAGTAATCAGCGTGACCTGTGTATAAACACATAAAAGAGATAACGTTGGTGTTTCCGTCATGTAGTAACTGCTGGCTTTAACTGTACAAAGGTTGTTCGACACTATGAAACACATACAGACTTCATGATGTTCGGCTAATATTTTTATTGCGAATATTAATCATGAGGGTAAACGGCCCTGTACACCACGGAGCGAGGTCAGCATATCCACGATATCCTCAGCTCCATGAGTTAACAGAGTTTCCCAGCTGACTATCTAACGGTCATCTACGAATATGTCACGGCTCATATCAGTATGATTTTACAGAAAATCATCTGTATTACTGCCAACTATTCCAGAGACGTGAAAATCTACAGCATAAAGAACACAAACATATAGCAACACTGTAACAGAGATGAACCGTCAGTTTGTCCAGATCAAAGTGGAATGAAAGTGATTGGTTGAACAGGTGTGATCTGTGTTTTCTGCATTTTCATCAGCGCAAGAGACTCAGCAGCAGATTAGAATAACAGTTACACATTTAATAAATCACCAAATGAATCCACGCAAGAAACGAGCAAACCTGTTCTGACAGTTTGAGTTTGTATTCCCTCAGCTGCAGACTCGCTGCTGTTTAAATGTTTGAAAAGGAAGATTAGATATAAAAAACGTCAAACATAGACTCAGTCTGCCTTCACATTTGATATGAGGCCAGCACGTATAGTGGCTGTGTCCTGTTTTAAGATCATACGTGTAAAATTGTTGTCTGAGCTGCATGGGCAGTGTTAACCCCGCCCACTTAGTTTGATGTGTGAGGCTGACAGATAAAATTATTTCAAGGAGCGAGATGAAGGGGACAAAAGTGCCAAAATGAATTAAATAAATAAGTCATTAAATAATTATTTAAATGTGTCAAGAATTAATTAATTACATGTGTCAGAAATATTTATGTAATTAATTATTTCCAATTTTAATTAATTATTTAATGGTGTATTTAATTCATTATGGCAGTCCTGGCGTTCCATACTTACTATGCATTATTTTGCATTATTTTGCACTGCATAAAACACATTAACAACATGATAACTGTCGTCTTTTTTCATGACATTCATAGTACAAAGTCTGACCTGAGGCTGATAACCAATGACACTGATGCAGCGTGGATCCACAAAAGTGATGACACCATCAGAGTTGTGACGTGACAGGAACTCTGTGGGAACTGACAGGCCATTCATATCCATTGAGACTGGAGAGCTGGTCACCTGAGGAAGCCCCACACACACACACATTTAACGCCATTTAGGTGTATGAAGAAGAGATTCAGGAAGGTTAATGGGGGGTTATTACAACCTTCTATTTGGTGATCTGACTGCCAAAAGTGGTAAAGAGAAAAACTGTAAGCAATTTGTAGTGCTTCAGTGAAAACACAGAACAAAATATGTATGATTCAATATCAACCACAATTTTGAAAAAACACACTGCGTAAAAGTTGCAAATTGATTTACATGAAATAAGTATTTGATCCAATATAACAGCCAGGATTCTGGCCCCCAAAGATTACAATAAATCAACATTGCACAACAATAAATCAATAACAGATACTCCTGATATCAAAATATTATGTATATACATCAAACTTGATCACAGATTTCTTTTCCTCTGCACCACCATGGGCAAGACCAAAGAGCCGTCAAAGGACGTTGGGGACAATACTGTAGACCTGCATAGCACTGTGAGCAAGCCTGAGCTTGTCTGACCTCGGAGGCTAAGCAGGGTTGGGCCTGGTTAGCATTTGGATAGAAGCCGTCTGGGAATTTCAGGTGCTGTAAACTTGGGGGTGGTTTAGGGGAAAATCCCTGGCTGCTCCAGTCTGCATGCCAAATATCCTCGGGCAAAATATTAACCCAAAGTTGCTCTCCGTATGAATGCTCGATAGGAAAAAGCAGATAGAAAGTGCTTGTTTGAATGGGTGAGAAGGTGGCAACTTGTTCATAAATGGAAAAAAACCAACATCAATCGCCTTCAGTCTAGAGCTCCATCAAAATCATGGCGCATGAGGTGAGGATGATTATAAAGGCAGGTGGGACCACATTCATTAAGAACACTGTTGACAGAGCCTTCAACTTTCAGGCCGCTGTGGAACCAGTGTCCAGTTTAGACTGGAGGCAGACACCCTCTACTTTTAAGATTAGAATTTAAACTTTCCCTTTTGATAAAGCCTACAGCTAGGGTTGGATCAGGTGACCCTGAATCCCCATGTTGCTGGTGTCTTCCATGATGCACTGACAAACAAGCTGTGACAGATGGCTGCCCCTCCCTGAGTCTGCTTCTGCCAGAGGCTTCTTCTTGTTTTCCTTCCCAACATTACCAAGTGTTGTTCATAGGAGGTCATTTGAATGTTGGGGTTTTCTATGTGTCATGGTAAGGTCTGAAAACATAAAATGTCTTGAGGCAACTGTTGTGATTTCGTGCTATGCAAATAAAATTGGATTGAATCACAATGTTGCGGTGTCTGCAAATTCCCCAGCCTCAAGAAGGCACATGAACAGGCCTGTCTTGAGTTTGCCAGTGAACATCTACATGAATCAGAGAAGGCTTCGGAGAAAGGGCTGTGGTCAGATGAAAGAAAAATCTAGCTCTAACTCGACCTGCCATGTTTGGAGGACAAGAAATGCTGAGTATGATTCAAAGAACACCATCCCCACAGCCAAACTCGGAGGTGGGAAACATGATGCTTTGGGGTCGTTTTTCTGCTACTAGACGTCTTCATTGCATTAAGGGGCCAATGAACGGGGACATGTACCCTAAAACGCTGGACAAGAAACTCCTTCCCTCAGCCAGAACACTGAAGATGAGTCGTGTGTGGTCTTCCAGCATGATAATGACCCAAAACATACTGCCAATGCAACATAGGAATGGCTAAAGAAGAACCATAATGTCAAGCAGTGGGCTACCCAGTTTCCAGACCTCACTATAGAAAATCTGTGGCGCTGAAGTTTTGAGCTTCCGTTTGGCAGCCAAGAAATCTAAGTGACTTCAAGAGTTCCTGTTAAGAGGAGTCCAAATCAATCCTAAAATGTGTGGCGTGGTGCGGTTTGTGGCTCAGCTGGTTGGGTTCAGGGTGTGGTGTCAGGGAAGGCTGTTTGGCAGCCAGTCATCATGAGCCAATCATGCCTCCCGTATTTTAGGAGGACGGCAGAACCTGGAAGGGAGGTGAACTTGAGGAGCAGAAGCAGACAGCGAGAGCGAATGAAACAAGATTGCAGTGAGTGGCTGGAAAGCTGCTCCATGATGAGTACTGGGATCCAAGCAACCTTAAATAAAGTGTCACACTGGTCAGAGCTCAAGTGCAAACATCTTACTGCTGGGCTTGCCAACAAAGGTTTCTCCACCAAGTACTTCGTCATGCTTCGTTTGGGGATCAAATACTTCACACAGTGAGATGCAAATCAATTTATAAATTCTATGTAATGTGTTTATTCTGACTGATATTCTGTCTCTCTTCATAGCTGTTGTTTGATACTAGGGATGTGCTTAACTAATTGTTACTACTGTCACTAGTCGGTACCAAATCTACTATATGTTTAATCTAATTGTTTTACATTTAATTGATGCCCAGTGTCGGGAAAGATTGCAGATAAGAAATGGCTCTCCCTTAGCGATAGGGTGAGGAGTTCAATCATTCAGGAGTCGTTGCTCCTCCACATTGAAAGGAGCCAGTTAAGGCAGGTGCCTCCTGGGTAAGGTGTTCAGACCAGGGAGGTCCTATCGGGAGGAGATCCTGGAGTAGACCCGGGACTCAGTGGAGAGAATATAGCTATCGCGTGCCTGGGAACGCCTCGACAATACAATACAATATAATATTAAATACAATGTAAACATCTCCCATAAATGAGGATGCTAGGGCAATTCAATGAGAATTTAAAATAACCCCTAAAAAACGAATGTATTTCACTGTACATTCATTTTAAGTTATTTGTCTAATCAACATTGTTTGCCTCGTTGAATACGAAAGACAATTATATATGTCATGGCGCTGGAAATACCTCCTCTCGCTCACTGCTCTCCTCTCTGTTTGCTTCTTGTTTTTGTGCCTGAGTAAATGTAAGACATGTACACCTGAAGTCCATCAACTCATCTGCAGGAGTACATCTATCCCAGTTCACTTTACATTGGATCACTCTTCCCACTGCTAAGTTACAAATACTAAAGCTATGCTAACATAGGGCTGTGCGATATGACCAAAACCTCATCTCCCGATATCAGACATCTATCGTCCGATAACGATATAAATCACAAAAATGTAACATTTGCTGTAAATTCTGTGAATCTCGGGCAGCTCGACTTGCGTGAAGTGTCTCCAGCTGCGCGTCATGTAGCTGGAGTCGAGTGTTTTAACCGATGCATGAAACGATACATTTTTAGACAGAAGTTGTAACGGCGCCGTTTTCTTTGTGAGTATTTATTACACGGCGTGCTGCGGGGAAAAGCCTGTTCTAACGTTTGAGTCTAAGCTTTATTTTTTAGCACCTGGCGGCTCTTTTTTACTTCTCATCCGTAAATAATCTGCTCTTTCATGTGATTCAGTTTATTTTGAAAAGCCTCAACAGGATCTTGCGCTTTATTGTGAAAGGTTTATGTGGAACATAAACAAGCGGACACGCGATGGTTTTACTGTTGTTGTTGCTAACGACAACGCATAAATACAGGTGCTTGTCCGTCCGTAGTGTGGTTATATTAAATATAAGAGAAAGAGAGAACTTTAAGAAATGAATATAAACACTACAGTGACATCAGAACCATGAAAAAATATTACCGTAAACAGTTTATTTTGCGACACCACGAAACAAACGATAGCGTAAAATGCAACATAGACGTTTTTATATCGTCATCCATATATATGGTTATATCGAACAGCCCTGTGCTAACACACACCTGTGATAAAGCTCTCGGCACACATCTTGCAGTTATTCATTCAACAGATCATTGGAGAATTTTATGCATGCTACACATTTACATAGTCTGCCACTTTCTGAACACGTTACAACAATATCACTTACAGTTGCAGAATAATCAAGGAGGGAAGAGTCCTATTCATCTTACAATAACTCGCTCAAATTAAGTGAGCTTTTCAGAACAAACTATTCTTTCAAAAATTTCTAACGGCAGACTCTACGGCTAGCTGCTTGATTTTATACACCTGTGGACCTGAAAACACTGGTATTCAAAGACAGAGATGTTCTGTCCACATGGAATACATAAAAACACACAAACACAGCCATTCCTTCCATTTTATCAAAGTGTTTAAATTGTTTGTGTCACCACACACCTGCAGTCTTCCAATAGCCACGAGGCAGTACTTTCCAGTCTGCCCCGCCTCTGTGTCTTCTTCTGGTATAGTCATACCTGAGCACAAGAGAAAGGAAAAGAGCAAGGTGTGAAACATAAAGTGTGTTTTTTGTCGAGCACAGACAGATCCTTCTGTGGGAAGTGTTTACTCAGGAGAAGAGATTTTTCAGTGAAACAGATTAGCTCTGAAGGCTTAGAAGTGGTGACATTAAGCCCTTTCTGCCAACAGTCATCATGGGAAATGTCAACTCTCTGCCAACTTAAAGTGATGTGCTGCAGATATTGGTTGAGACTTAGTATACTGTGAGTGCAGTCTCATATGTTTTACTGAAACATGGTTGAATCATCGCCCGACTTCAATGTGGATCTAACTGGTTTCACCCTTATATTGTATGGTAATGCCAAAGATTGTCTGCAACTAAACTCCCAGTCAGGAAATGGACACCTGATGCTGCTGAAGCTCTGAGGGCGCCTGCTCTGAGCGTGCTAGTGGAAACAGATAGATTGACATGAACCTCTGTAGACACACAATCATACCCACAAAGACTGTATGCTGTTTCCACAATAACAAACTAGTGACATGAAGGCAATTTTCAACCAGAAAAGGGTAACGTTTAGAGATGGATGGGGAATCTGTGCCATCTCTGGCTTCAACAAAAAGAAAAGAGCCATTTAAGGAGCTGATGGACTCAACCAGTTCTTCAACGGATTTGACTATATGGTCACACCCAGTCCCACTGCTTCTCCTCCTCCTTGCATTTCTAATATGGATCAGGTACTTCCCCTCTCACACCTGTGCCTCTTTTACGTCACAGAGGCATGGGTGAGACTGGAGCTAGGAAGCCTAAGCTCTGGGAAGGCTGATGGCCCAGAGGGTGTGTTCAAAGCTGCTTGAGGACTGTGCTTCCCCCCCTAACTGTGTCTACTTCTCAACAGGATCTTCAATCTGAGTCGACACTGTGGAAGCATCCTGTATTCTGCCAGTACCAGTGTCCACTTGAACTGAACGACTACAGATCAGTGGCCCTTACACGGCACATCATGAAATCCTTCCTCATCTGGGGGCATTTGGAGCTGATGTGAGAGTTATGTTCTTTGATTTTAGTGCTTTTAATACCATCCAACTAAATATGCTCAAAAACAAGCACACAGACACGGGACTGTATTCCTCTGTTTCCTGGATTACAGATTAGCTGACAGGAAAGCCATAGTTTGTCAGGTTGGCTAACTGTGTTTCACCCACTAAAACCTTTGGTTTTTAATCCTCATACAAAGAGCAGAGGAGCTACGTCAGACAAAATTCAAGCAGTGAGAAGTAATCTACTGGCTGACATCCAGTCCATCATTAACCATGAACCCCAAAATGCCCAGACTGGATCAAGGAAGCCCTTTCAGCTTTTCTAACGCATGCACTTTGTGATAGCCAGTTATGGGCATTCGCTATAATATCCTGGATCAGCCAGCGCTACCATTGTTCACTACTATTTTGCTGTGTCAGCACATTTTAAATATTCTCTGATGCTTTGACCCCAATCATAACTAACCAATCATAAAATGACCTTTAAAACATTGTTTTCCATTTCTGCAAACGCCACATGTTTGGATGGGCTGAGATGTTTTGAGTGAAATCTGTTCAAGTGAAGCCTTTCATGTCACGTCATAATTCCAGTTAAAAACAGAAGTTAGACCACAAAAAGGCAAAAATAAAGAAGTTAAATCAATTCCTCTTTCATTTTTGCCAGAAGTCACTGATGAATGAACTTTGTACTGTGGGATGAAGCTAAAATACCTTTGACTAAACGACAGCAGGAAATACAAATGCACAGACAGACAAAAATCCAAGTTCCAAATAAGACGATGACTTCATCGTCATCTGTGGCTACATTTCTCAATGTTCAGCCAACACCAAATGCACGCTCATTAAAGTGGAACTGTGCGTGTCTGGATTTTTCATAGCGTGTCTCTGTTATCCATCTGAAGTTTATAAGCGTCTGTATGTTGCTTGATACCCGATGTATTGTGTCCAGAACATTCCAAAGGAGTATTTTTAGCTCAAGGAAGAGAGCCCATATGTCCCTGATTGCAAAACACATGTGGAATTATTCCAGTGTGGCCTGAGAACCCCGGGAGGAATTTTGTTGTTTTTATTTGGTGTTGCTCAGTCTCATCGCTCTACTTTGTCA
This sequence comes from Maylandia zebra, assembly GCF_041146795.1. Lineage (NCBI taxonomy): Eukaryota > Metazoa > Chordata > Actinopteri > Cichliformes > Cichlidae > Maylandia > Maylandia zebra. The sequence continues at coordinate 44,228,327 of NC_135167.1, forward strand.
CGTCATCAATTTAGACACCTGGTCTGAGACCACGGCAGCATACCACGCACGTGCGTGTTACATTGTAAATACGGGCTTTTCCCCTCATGATAACATACGGTAACACAGCTGTAAGAAATCTGATTTATGAACAAATTTCATATAAATCATACACGGAGTTCGACCAACATTTGGGAGAAGCAGATTTGTTTTTAGCTGGATTGATTTTTTTAAACTCCTATATAAACTTTTGTGTCTTTGTCAATCTTCCTTTGCCTCTTAAAAATTACCGCTGGCTTACAAAAGTTCAAATAAATGGTAAAAAAGGCAGCTCCTAGATAAAATAGCTGGGCGACAGTTATTTTATCTGTAAGAGGCATTTGCTTAAAACTGGGGGTCCAAAGAAAGTGGTTCATCTTCAGTTTGAAAAATGTTTGCCAACACTTTACCCAACCGTTTATATAAAAGATGGACACAGCCATGTCAGCCTTCAGGTGAACACTTTCACTTTTGCCGTCTTGGTATTTTGAAACTAGTTGCAAGGAATGAGCAGTGGTTCTCTTTTAATCCTCACTCGGCATCGGACCCAAACCTTCTGGCATCACCAGTGGTAGCTCCTCCACGGTAGGTCCGTAAATGCCATGTACATGTAAAGACCAGTCATCTGAAAGACGTGCACCTCAAAGGTTTTCTGTTTTCAGACTTTATATTTTTACATTTTGTGTGTGTGTGTCATGTTGAGGAGAAGGCCCTTCTGTTTTTGTTTCCCCGCTGCTATTAAAGCTTAGCAATATTAGCTACGACTATCACTGGATCCTCTCAGGGGAACACTGAGTTTAAAGACAGGTTAACAACATCACTTGCCCAGCTGCAGTTAGCAATCTTCAAAGAGATGGTTAACACTCCTCCTTCATCTTTGGCAGTTTTCAGAGAGCCGGGGTTACATGGTGGGCACTTCAGACAAAGATCCATCCGAAAACATAATGTACAAAATTAACTTCATGATGTATTCAATAAGGCTTGAAATTAGTGAAGACCATCAACTTATAACAGCAGTGTTTATGCGTTTACAGTCAGGACACCAAAGACAGTTTTCAAATTCACACTTTGACACAGTCTGATTTCATTTGAAACCAGATGACTTGCCCTTTGCTGTCTGTTAGAATGAAGGTTTCGACATGAAGCACTTCATGTTATAAAGACAATTCACACTATGGGGCCCTGCTCTCAAAAGCTGACACAGAAGTAACACTGTGTGTTTTGGATTTAAGAAAGAAGTGCTTAAAAGTAGAGTTTTTAAAACATGTCTAGTGCCATCTTGTGCCAGTACAGCGCGTGACATCATTGGCTGGTTGTGGGCAACCAACCAAGGTGCAATCTCCTCAACAATCGAACCAAAGCGGTCAAGTGTCTTTTGATGAAAGACATGAAAGAACATATGATTGCCTTTATGGGGAAGATCTCTGAGGCAGGGCATGCTGAACCAGCCCCACCACCCACTGGTGAACAACAGTGCTGGTATTTTCCAATCTTTGGAGTTTATTACCTGCGTAAACCAGGCCAAGTACAAGTAGTGCTCAACTCCAGCGCATGATGCTGTCTCCCTTAATAACATCCTGTTGAGTGGAACCAACTTAAATACACTTTGGCACTTTTAAACTGACAGTTTTACCTTTTTTGTCTTCCGACAGGAGAAGCCTTTGACCTGTGGGGGTATTTTTTCCACAGTCAAGCACAGCAGCACAAACAGCATATTTGATCTTTCGGGATTTGCGACCCCAATAGCAGTACAGCACCAAGCGATATTCAGGGAGCTGTGCACTGAGCATTGCGAATGGGCCCCAACACCAACTAAAAACGTGACACAGTGAAAGAAAAAAACCTCAAAAGATTATGTCCTCAGAACAAAGTTAAGAAATGTTCTCATTTACACCGAGGAGAACATAAAACAAAACTCATATATTCCCTCAGTTGCGGTCCACGTATGCTCCAGTGCAATTAATACATAAATAAGGCTCAAACATGGATCTGATGATGGATCTGCAGCTTCACTGCATATTCAGTGTGGTAGATGAGATGCAGCTGTTTGTTCATCCACCACCTGCCACTGGGCAAGTGCTAACAGAAATGGTTATGGACCGAGTTGGTAATGAGGGTCATTTACTTTAATCAGCCGTGTATATCTGACATTTTTGACTGTGCTTAATGGTTTCACTAACTGGTTTTACTTTGCGGTTTACTGGCCTTACTTTTTGACTGTCTTTTACAGCTGTTGCCTGTTGTGGTATCAGCGTCGCTCTTAATTTTTGCCATACAGAATTATGCAGTTGAAAATATCTGGAACTTTAAGGTCTTGAACAGGTAAACAGTGAACAGTGGAAGGATGGGACTGCTTCCGTTTGTAAAACACCATCAGTAGTAAGAGCTGACTGAAGCTGTAAAGTTTCTGTTTCGGTGTAAGTAAATGTTACTACTTCTGATCAACAATGTCTTTTGAGCCTTGGTATGTGTTTGCAGGGTTCCATAATAAGTAACGCTACTGCTCATCTCACTCGTGTCTGCAGCCACATACAGCATACCCAAGCCTTTGTGGACATGATGCTGATCCTCATGTTTTCATGTGTTTCAACTTAATCTGAAGTGGCTCTAACTCTGTGCCAACCACAGGATTGGCTCAGTCCTACTCTCACTGTCGTTGGACTTTTGTGTTGTCTGTCAGAACACAGACAGAATGATTTGTACTGACTTTATATTGGGCATCGCTCATTTCTATCAAAGAAAATCTATTTTAACATTTTGTCCCCCAGTCCAGCTGAGCTGTATAGCACATCTTCCTGAGTATGTATCATTATGGCTGTGACTCACCCAGGTAGAGCAGCTCATCTGCTAATTAAAAGGTCACTTGTTCATTCACCAACAGATGGAAGTACCAGCCCTGTTTCCAGTCTGCATGCCAAAGTATTCCTGGGCAAGATACTGAACCCTGAGTGGCTCCTGATGTGTTCATCAGAGTGTGAATGGGTGAATAACATGCTGTATAAAGCACTTTGAGGGCTAAGGTAAAGTAGAGAAGCACTGCATAAGAACCTTTTACAGTGGGAGTGAGAAAGGGAGGCTGAAACACGCAAGCTTGTTCTCATTGTAAACACCCAACTGTCCGCTGGGAAACCCATCAGCCAAAAGACACAGTACAACACCACTCCAGCTGTCAAAGACTTGAGAAGATGTAATGTTTCCTTTGGACTGTATTTGAACATGAACTTGACAGGAAAAAAAGCCTTTTGTCACAAGACACCAAGAAACTGTTTGAACTCTGTAGATACAGAGATACAGCTAGACTGAAGTCTTGATCCAGAGCTCAGCAGAGGCCACCACCACATCTCACTTACAAGAACTCTCAGTAGAAGTGTGATATGTATGAGTGCACTCTTGTTTACCTGCAGGGGGCCAGGCTTTGATGTAGCCAGTGCAATGCACCACAGAGTACTGAGCCTCTCCTTCTTTTGAGGGCCCGAGGCCATTCCTGACAAAGGAGGGAAAAACCAAAACATGTTAGCAACACAGATCAGCGCTACATTGCAGTTTCATTTTTCCGCTGAAAGAAACAAGTTTTACACTTAAAAATGAATACAACATAATGATGAAATGAGAAGAGAATTTCTGATATAACTTTTTAGTTCCTTAAAAATGTACCCACAACTCGGAGTATCAGGTTGCTTTGGTGGAAATATGATTACACTGTTGCATTTAAATCTTTAGTACAAGAAGAACTCGAAGGCTCTGACTGTTAAAATAAAAGCTCCTTTTTAGGAAAATATTTACTGTATAAAGGTTTAGTTGGTAACAGCTACAAAGCTTAGTGTCTATATTCCATTCAACCCCAGAAAAGTCAGGAGTTACGCCTGGATCACAACCATGGCTGCCATTCAAGCCTTAAACATACCTGTATCGCTTTCTCATGTTAGCCAGGCGGTTTAAGGAGATGTGATCCAGAGGAGCACTGCCACATCTACACACAAACACACAACACAGACAACAGTGTTACAGAACTGCAACAGAACAAAGTGTGCACATCTTGAACTACAGATGCCAAAATGAGACAGTTACAGAGTACTCACTACTCACAGAGCTGTCAGACAATTCATCCATTGAAACATTTGTATGCTGATCGTTGACTATTTAAAATATTAAGCATTTGTTTAAACTCAGAGAAACAGGCTGCTTCAAACGTAGCTCATTGTGGAGCCGATTCCCTGCGTAAGTACTTTTTTCTCCAACTGAGTGCAAACCCTTGGCACCAGATTTTGTGAACGCATGTTGTAAGATCACATATTGGAAGACAAAAGTCTTTTCAAGAGTCATCAGTCAAAATTCTGAAGTATTTATATTTCAATACTAAATCAATCTTCAAACCAAGGAAAATTCAATGAATTTAATTTAGTGTTGGAAACATTGGAAACTAATTTGCTGAACAGTATCAAAGGATTGTTGGAGCTGAGGTGTGGAACCAACAGAATACATCACAGTGTCATCAGCATAAAAATGGAAATTGATACTTGTTGATGGCCCAGAACTGATCCCTGGGGAACACCTGCAACCACACCAAGGAAGGTACTGCCTTCAGCCTTCACACATCACATTACCAGCACAATAAAGAAGAAGAAGGACGAAAACAAAACAAAACAGTGCACGGTAAATGGACTGATTCTTATATAGGGAGTTTTTACTGTCCCTCAAAGCCCTGCATACCAGCGTCCCCAACCTTTTTTTGCGCCACGGACCGGTTTATGCCCGACAATATATTCACGGACCGGTACCGGTCCGAGGCCCGGGGGTTGGGGACCACTGCGGTATACAATATGCCTTCAGTCCAGTGGTTTTTATGCTCGCCACGTGGCTTGCGTCTCAAGATGATTTTCAAATCACATTCTGTGTCACGAGACAATCTTTGTGGTGCATCGGCCGGTCGTGCACATCTTAAATTTCATAACTTGGTGCTTTGTGCCGCGGCCGATGCAGCTGGGTTGAAGACACGAGCGTACTATCATGCCAGTTTTTACCGCCACTTTAATAGTAATCCTACACAGAAGCTACACTGACACACAAAAAGAGATGTTGCAAACTTGATTTTGTGAAAAGACCCACTTGGCTTTCAGCGTTAACTTTTTCGTATGGCACGATATTGTCTGATTGGCGACACCTATCGTTTAGGAGCGGCTTTATACAGTGCAGCTAATATAGTGCAGCGGATTGACTGCATCTGAGCGATGAAGGCACAGCAGAGAGCAAGAGTGAAGCGACCAATAGCAGCTTCAGTCACCTTTTTAGACTTATTCATGCAAGCACTTTTTCCTATGCTTTCCTAAGGTGTTCTCTAATATCTACACACATTCATACTCCAATGTATCGGAGAGCATCTTGGGGTTAGTATATTGTCCAAGTTAGGGATCGAACCACCAGCGTCCAATCAGTAGACGACCTAATGGACATAATGAAGGTGACACTGCTACCATTTAATAACTAAATCGATATCTGCCTCAAAGGTGTTGCAAATGTGTAAGATATGATCCACAAGTGTAAACTAAGATTTGTGTGTATTTATTCAGCTTTGGATGGAAAATAGTTTGTTAAACAGTTTTACGTGTCGTCACATTGCTTCATATTTCTGTGTGGATTGAAGCACAACTTCATTAGCCTTTAAAAGTTACCTACAAATTATTGTACACGTTTGTAAAGTTCATGCTTTACATCATCTCACACACATTTGCAGCACTTCTGAGGCAAATTTCTCTCCATAGGTTAGTTCTGCAGATGAACGTTACATAAACGAGACTCAATCTAATAAAGGCTCCACAGAAATGTTAGCCTGGTGATCATGCTGCGTTCTCCTTTAGTGCTGTTTCTGCATGTGTCACAGAGGGGATGCATTTCAGTGTTTCCAGCATGCTGTTTGCATTATGAAGAGCCAGAATAGCAACAGGAAAAAAGTCAACAGATTTCTGAGAATATAACACACTGAGCTCCGTGCAACTCTCAGGCCTTTGTGACAGATCCAGACCAAACAAGCTAAGAGCACACTCTGGCAATAACAAAAACAGCATGTTAGGGGAAAAAATGGAAAAGGCGAGGCTTTTCTAAGCTCTCAAAGGAGTCAGTGCTGCTTTCATGTCATTTCTGCCAAAGGGTAATGAGGGCTGTGGGGCAAACCGAGTCACATCCTGACACAGAGAAAAAGACAAATTTAGAAACAAACTGGATTTGCAAAGGGTCTGAAGCGATGGCGTGGAGAGAATATACACAGAGGGAAATCCTAATGAGCTGTATACAGAACATCAGCCACCTGGTAAGAAAACTGTGAGACAACATTTCTAGTAATATTACTTAAGGATAAAAAGGCATATAGCCTGAGCATATGTGGTGTGAAAAAGGTCATTTAAAAATCAGGTATGAGCCATATATTGGATTTTTCTTTCGTGGCATTTAGAAGCCTGGTGAGTGCACTTTCACAGCTGACTAGGTACAAATCTAATGTTACAGAAGAATCAACAAGTCATCACTGTAAAATACCTTATCGACAAAATATACTCACACTTCGAAGACTTGATTTAAACCCACTGTATCCTAATCTTAGTAAAGTCAGGATATGTTAACAACGTGTCAAACTCAAGGCCTGCGGGCCACATCCGGCCCGGCGGACATTTATATCCGGCCCGCGAGATCATTTTATATAGATTTATTATTATTGTTATGCATGGCCTGGCGATATGAGGCGCTAATAACACACACAGATCCCATAATGCAGCGCTGCAGCCTCCTTGCTGAACGCTAGGCTACCTGGGAACATTCCCGCGTCAATCGAGTCAAACTTCTGTTATTGTGAAGCTCGCCGCTCACAATGGTGGAGAGAAAAGATTCTGAAAGCAGAGCCTTTCAGCACCGGTGGGAGGCTGAATATATGTTTACAGACATGCTGGTAAACCCATGAGTCTTATTAGTGGAGCTAATGTGGCTGTAATGAAGGAATTTAATTTAAGACGGCACTGCGAGACAAAACGTCAGGATAAGCTGAAAAACCTAAACGCAGAAACTACAGGAAGTAGAACCTGACATTTCAGCAGACGTTTGTCACCAGAGCAAAACCACAAAGTGAAGCTGTTGTGAAAGCAAGTTTTATCGTAGCAGAGGAGCCAAATCAGCCCGGTACCGCTCTGAAGAGCTGCAGGATGAAGCTGTGCGACGTCTTCCGTCCAGACAAAAACGCAGATTTTAGCAAATGTGAGCCTGAGCAGAAACACGATTGCTGATCGGTTTGTGAGACGGCCACTGATTTAAGAACACAGTTGTGTGAAAGAAGCAAAAACGTTATTGCATACTCTCTTACTGTGGATGAAAGTACAGACATGATGGACACTGCACAGCTGGCCATCTTCATCCGTGGAGAGGAAATATTGGACATTAATCGATGCACGGGACAACGACAGGAAAAGACATTTTTTTTAAACGTATGTCAAGGTGAAACTGTCCTGGGACAAACTTGTTGGACTTACAACAGATGGAGCGCCGGTGCTGTGCGGTGAAAAAAGCGGACTAGTCAGCAGGATGCGAGTAAAGATGCAGGAGAACTGTACCGGTGAGTTAACAGCACATCACTGCATCACACACCAGGAAACGCTGTGTGGTAAAGTCCTAAAAATGGAGCATGTAATGATCACCGTGATGCGAACTGTAAACTTTATCTGAGCTAAAGGTTTAAATCACCGTCAGTTTGAGTCTTTTATGTGGGAAATGGATTCAGAGTTTGCCCACATTCCTTCATGCAGAGCTCCGCTGGCTGAGTTATGGGAAAGTTCTCAAAACAGTTTTTGAGCTCAGCAAGGAAACCTGTCGGTTCATGGACATGACATGTATGATACGGTGAAGGCGTTTCACGTGAAGCTGTCACAAATGCACCAGTGCAACCTGCCGCACTTTCCCTGTTGCAGTAATGTTGAACCAAGAAGGCGCACTTTGCTGATAAGCTGAGCGCACTGAGTTCACGCGGCACTTTGGTGACTCTGAAGCACAAAAAGAGAACTTCAAGCTGCTTCGCAAACCAATAATAACCAAAGGAATAATATTCCCGTCTGTTTTTATTCATATTTATGTTTAAAAAAACATGTTTTACTGTGTTCAATAAATGTTTTTCTTGTTTGGCCCACGACCTAAAGTGTGCCTTGACTTTTGGCCCCTGTGCAGTTGAGTTTGATAACCCTGATGTAAACCATGTAAAGATATCAGGCCTTCAGGCCTTATTAGCGCATTGTCTGTGTTATTAGCAAATCCCTATATCAATGCCCCACAGTGAATCTCTACCTTATCGTGATAGAGCGGTTTTGTCTGTCCCAGGGATCCCAGGGGCTATGTTGTCATTCAAATTGATCCTGGGTGAGGGACCAGACAAAGAGGGATTCAGAAAAGCCCTATGAATGTAAAATCCAGGGAACAGTTCACCCATCGTGGGATAGGGTTACCAGGGTCCTGCCCTGGAGCTCGGCCTGGGGAGTTTGACCCGAAGGAGAGCACCTGGTGGCCATGCCTTAGCCTACGGGGCGCAGCCAGGCATACCCCGAAGAAGCGACATGAGCCCACCCTTCTGTAAGCCCACCACCTGCAAGAGGCACCGTAGGCAGATTAGCATTCAGCGGGAGACTGGGGACATTAAGTGGACCATGTTCAGCACATGAAACTGCTTCACTGAGCTGTGGCAGAAATGTGGCCGGTGCCTGTCGTCGTGGTAACCCTAAAACCAGATGGTGGACACTGGAGATGGAGGGAGCTATCATGCTGAAGGAGGAGTCTGAGGATTCTGTGGGTGGAGCCTGATCCATTGCTAGGAGCCATTCGGTCCTCATACAACCGTTGCAAGAGTTTGGACCACAGACAATAAATCAGACTCATTGCCAGTGGGTGTTGGACGGCCCTTTGTCACTGATTCTGTTCATAATTCTTATGGACAGAATTGCTGTCTATATTTGAAAATCACGCATCTTCTAGATGAGAAACACCATTTGCATGAAGTCTACCTGAGCAACTCCAAGTCCAATGCAATAAAATAAAACCATAAAATATCATTTGCTGGACTGTTCAATTGGAATTGCGTGAGATGCATGACAAAAGGTCAATAAATAAACCTCACAGGATCAAAGGTTTACACTGACAGGCACGACATGTGAACAGACTCCTGATTTTTAGTGGTAAGTATTCATCAAAAGGAGCAGTGGTGGTGCCATAGTTGAAGATGTTAAGGTTGTCAGTGGGAGTGAGCAGGATGGACAACATAACATTAGAGAGGGAAGGTTGGGATAGTTTGGACATATGCAGAAGAGAGATGGTGACTCTACTGGACAAAGGAGACTGAATATGAAGCTGCCAGGCAGGAAAAAAGGGGAAGACCATGGATGTACTGAAAGAGGACGGGTGGTGTGACAGAAGACGATGCTAAAGACAGGGTGAGGTTGTGGCAGATGATTAGCTGTAGTGACCCCTAAAGGGAGTCAGTGGGAGAAGCTGGAAAATTCTCCAACAATGTAAAATGTAACATTTTAAGTAAATGAGGCCATTACTGACTGTAGCTAGGCTGTTCCTACAGCTGTGACTTTGATTGTGAATTATCATTGTAGAGTCTTTACCTTTCAATACAAAGTACCTTGAGGCAACTCTTGTTGCGATTTGGTACTATGTAAATAAAACATAATTAAATCAACACATCATTCATTCATTATTCATTAATTTAAAAAAACAACAACATAAAAATAATTGATAATAAGCCATTCCTATTTGAAAAAAAATACACATTTTTGAGGTTTGACCATTAACCCTTTAAGACCTACCATAGAACCAAGTCCACCAGAGCTTATATTATATTTTTACATGCTGTAGTGCCATTTATGGGAGCATTTCAAGTTGCTATACATCAATACAACCACTACAGCCTAAATTTTAATAATATGTCTGCATTAGGTGCATAGTAATTACATAAATTGCAAAAAAGTGCAATAAACTACAAAAAAATTGAAAATCGTTTTTGATTTTTTAACATACATTTCTAGTTAGAGAAATTTAAGAGGCTTATCCCTCAAAACTGTAAATACAAAAAAGTTGCACAAAATAGTTTACAACAACAGGAAATTTATTTTGAGTGTCTTTATAGTTTTGTTTTTGAAATACACCAATTTTTATACACTGCAGGAAAAACGAAAATAAATATAATAGTGCAAATTTGCAAAAAAGCATCTGCATCAAAATAAACTATTTCCAGCAGTGCAATATGAGTCCTCAGCATCCCAGAAACGACACAGAAAGTCATAAAGTCAAAGATAACTTTTAAAAACACCAGTTTAGGTTCATGAGGCCTTGATGGTAAAAAAAACTACATTTCCGCGAAAATGACGTCACTTCCGGTTTCGGGCAGGACATGGCGGACATGCGATAGTTCGCGCTGATGGACGTAGGAAGTGTTACGAACAGCTGATCGGATCGGCAAAGCGTGTTTCTGGAATATTATGTTTTTGTTGCTGCAAGTGCTTTTTATGCAATTTTTGCAAAGCTGTATGTGGAAGGAGACTGTGACCGAGGACAAGCTGATGGCATCAGATGTAAGTACAACTCCTCTGGTTTCATATGCAAAAAGAATTATTGTGCTAGCTTACGTGGTTGCGGTGCTACCGGGATTTAAAAATAGTTACACAAAACGGAGCGTGCCCGCTCCGACCGGCTCTAAAGGGTTAAAAGAAAATATCACTGTTTTATTCACATAGCTTTACATGGACTACACCTCCTATAAGGTGTCTCATAGGCACATTTAGACAAACTGTGCTGTCAGTAAACAGCTTACCAGTGGTAATAAAGCAGTGCTCTACTCTGCCCACATTGATGTAAAAGTCTCACAACAATGACAGATCCCCAACCATTTCTGTGACCGCTTAACTTCTTTCTGATGTGACGTTTATGGGATCTGCTCTGGAGCTAGATTTGCATCTTATATTTCTGGTATAAACACATCCATTAACTGTCCCGGTTTAAATTAGATGTCATTGTCAGTGTTACCTTTTTATAGCTCCTAACACAGTAGGGAGGCTGTTGTGGTTGCAGGATAAGTGACTGCACTCTGCACTTAACAGGCTGCTATTGCTATTGTGTGGACTAACGCTGCAGTGATTAGAGGGAGGCGTAGAGACACATCATTATAACCAGGCTTCCATTTCCTTTCGTCAGCAACCTCAACAATAGATATTACACTGAACGCAAGTCTCAATCTTGGTCTCACCACTGCCCTATAGGTCTGAGATGACCTATTTCTAAAGGGATCCAGGGGCAACGCAGCAAAGACTAAAACAACAAAGTAGAAAAAACAGAGACGCTCCCTTCCTGCTACAATACATCAAACGCTGCTAAGAATCACTTCATCTGTGCTCGCTTGCATTTCAACAGATTTCAGTCTGCTGACATGCAAGCTCAAGTTGAAAGCAATGAAAGAGCAGATTTGGCCTTACATCAGACTACCCTGCTTTCCCCAAACACTTTAACATTACCCAAATAAATGACTGATGCAGTGATCACTAAAAAGTAACCACTTGAAAAATTCCATGGATCACGTTTACATTATATATGTAAACAATCTGACAAGTAAAACTCATCTGGAATTAAACCCAGAGAAACTAGTAAAATCACACTAACGGCCAAGCTAAACATCCCACCATCTACTCCATAACCGTGCATATGAAGCTTAACCCGGTCGTTACTGTACTATCATTTTGAATGGTTGTCCGTCTTCGTCTTATGTGCTGTAATATAACTCTGAGTTCAATGCACTGCTCTATAGTGCAGTCATTTGTGGGCTGGGGCTCTGGAGGGCCACAAAGGTCGTAGCTGAAATTTAAGTATGTATATTTGGGTGGGCCCACTGGAAGTTTTGGTTTTTAGGTAGCCCACAGCAGTCTTGACTTTTGGGTGCTCGAAAGGCACAAAATCAAAATCCCCCCTCCCCAAAAAACAACTTGGTCACACACACCTCATTCGGCATATGAAGGAGCGTCGGGAGCCCATGCACATCCTCATGGAGGATTGTTGTCCTTCCTTCTTCACCGTTCCCGTCTTCAGGTCCAGAATTCGCCCTGTTGACACACAAACAACATCTTTAATAATAATATTACACATGTATAGTCTGCAACAACACTGCCACGGTCCTGGGTCTTTCGCCCAGTGTTCTGTGTTTTTTGCTCTTTTACGTTCGGTCCAGCACTGCTTTGTTTTTCATTTTGAAATCAGCTTTAAAGCAGTTTGAAGCATCTGGGTGCTAATCCTGAGTGCCACAGTGTTTCATGACAGAAAAACGCATCAAGTGGACATGTAGTTTTATGAGTGGCAGCAGGCGGGTCTGTCTCTATTGATTGTAAGTGATGGCTCGAACACAGTGAAGCTAAGGTGTACTTGTGTACTTTTGCTTTGACAGCAGCAGTGAGTACAGGCTCATCCTTTATCACATTCAAAAGAACGTGTTTACTGATTTCCTCTGTGGTAATGAACCAAACAAATGGCATTGGGTCAGTTTCTCGGGAGTAGATCCATGCAGGACCTTGAGATCAGAATCTATTCAGAGTAAAATGTTTGTTTGATCAACATCAATACTGCCATTTTAGCAATATCCAATCAGTCTGTTGTATCTAGAATGAGTGTTTCAATAAAGCTGCAGTAAAAAGCCTAATTAATCGTCCTGTGACTGACATCAAACCACTTGTGGGATCTAAGTGCACATTAAATCCCTCAACCAATTCTCTTCACTGGCACTGAGACGGGGATGAAAAGAGAGACATTCGAATTGAAGGCTTGAAGAGAAAGCTGATTACTGAGACGGCCAGAAAAAAGCAACTTCACCGACCTCTCAGAAATGCAGTTCATTACTTTTAGTATCCAGAAACCATGAAGCTGACTGGATATTCACACTGGGGGTGGGCGTTATATATTTAATATACTCAAGGAATCCTGAGTTTTCCCCACATATGACGGCTTTATCGTACCCATCAAGTATAAAGTGCTTAAGCGGAAAAAATTCACGTCGAGTTTTTCCCCCTCATGCTGCAAATGCATCATTAATTATGTTGGAATTTTTAAGATCACTCAAGCTGTTCAAGAGTTACGGTAGTTTAAAGAAACACTGGACAAAGCTCTCACAGTGGCAGGTTAGTGGCTTACACAAAGAAAAAGATGGTTTTTTTCACTATTGTTATAAAGACAAAAGAGTGCCTTTTTATTTCGCTTTTAATTTTGTCTCATGACTTCTTGTTTGACGTACTTTTGATGATTTTTGTTTCTTAAAGGTGCTGACCACAGAAAGTCTGAGTGCAGCTGATGGTAAAAAAAAAAAACCACACATTTCAATTCATTCAGATTTTTTTTATTCAAAGTAGAAAAAAGTAATGAAGGGTCCATTTGAATGAGTACAGCAGTGCAACTTTAGGCAGTAAGTGGTTGAAGACAACAGTTTTTGGAGGTTATGTAAACATATTGTGATATTAGATTTTTTACACACAAACTTAATGATCCATACAGAGGAAAGAAGGTTAAGCACCATAGTAAACGTGGACCAACTCACTCGTCACAAAAGAACCCAACAACGTCTCGGTTAAGGACCAGAGATTCAGCTATCATAAGGTACAACACACCTTCAAACTGCTTTATACTCTAAGGTATTATATTAGACACACAAATAACCAGCTGATCCCCCGTGAGCAGCACCACATACAACAAACAGGACAAACTAAAAACTAGAGATGGACGGATCCGATATTACATATCGGTATCGGTCCGATACTGACCTAAATGACTGGATCGGATATCGGAGAAAAATAAAAAATGTAATCCGATCCATTAAATATCACGAAAGCACCTCGCAAAACTTGCAACACGCCGTAACTCACCTCAGAACGTTAGCACGTCAGAGCAGTATGCATCACGTGATAGAGCGGCTGTGGCATGCGGGACCTGTCGGTGGTCTGGATAGCATGTGGAGCTTCGCTAGCAACCCGGCATTTCATCTCCGACAAAGTTATCCCCGAGAGAAGTAAAGCAAGTGTGTAAGTCCATCTCTGAATGTAAAGCATTCCTGCGTTAAGCTTAACAAGCGATATATGGAGCGACTGCCTCCTCTTGCTGCTACTTCAATCATGAAACTGATCTGTGATCAGCTGATCGGCTTTTCTGTCGCGAGTCTGTCTCTCGTTTGCTTTTGGCCCACTTTGCACCAGAAAGAGGAAACCAGCGGCTGAACAACAGCAGCACGTTTAAGCTTGATCAGCTGTTGTTAGAATGTATTTAATATTACTTTCTACACCAGGATCTTTTTCTATGTAGCTGACGGCTGGTAACTGTGCAGGGGCGGATCTAGCAAAGTTTAGCCAGGGGGGCCGATAGGGCATGAACAGGGAAAAGGGGGCACAAAGACATACTTTTCTTTCTTATTCTCATTTAAAATGTCGAGCTTTTAATAAATAATTATCTGACAGCCAAAGTTTTAATTTGATGTAAAATGTATAGAAGTCCATTACTGTATATAGTAACTATTAAGTCTAATATATACCCTAGTAAGCTATAGTACTTTTTCCTTTGGGAAGGTACCATCTGTGCAGTCTGCAATTTTGTTGAAGAAAGATGTTGAATCTATTTAATATTTCTTGAAAAATAATTGATTTCTGTGCATTTTTTTTCACACTGCATCAAATTAAGGTTGATTACGTCGATTAAGCATCATGAGGTGGAGCGTGAGGGGTGGTTCCCTATTTTTTATTTATTTATTTTTGTTGTTGCTGGGAGTTGGAACCCTATTAGTTAGGTTGCTTAATATTTATGCTAAGTACTCTTTAAAATACCAGAATAGGGAGGATGGTGTAGGTCTAAGTTTATTAGATTGATCAGTATTGCTGAACTATGAAATATTTTTTTTGCATACAGGTATAACAGAATAGCTTTAGTGTAGTTGTTGTTTTAAACTTGAGTATGAACTTATACAAAATGCAGCAAGATATTTAAAAAACAGTTTTGTTTATTAAAAAACACTATATCGGATTCATATCGGTATCGGCAGATATCCAAATTTATTATATCGGTATCAGACATAAAAAAGTGGTATCGTGCCATCTCTACTAAAAACTACAGGTGCAGCTGTAGTTCAGGAAGGAGTGCAGGAAGTTTGCTTCGATCCCTGGGCCAGATGTTACCAGGTGAGCAGCCGGGTACACCAAAGACCGTCACAGGGAGAGGCAGACCATCACTCACACCTGCAGTCAGTCTAGAACCACCTAACCCATAGGTGTCAAACTCTGGCCCGCGGGCCAAATTTGGCCCGCAGCCTAATTACATTTGGCCCGCGAAGCCATACCAAATGACTATCAGAGCTGGCCTACTGGTATTATACAGCTAATATATATATTGTTTAGTATTAAGCTTTGCTTGTTCCATATTCAGTTTTTCAGCAAAACTTGTTTGAGTCCATAAGAAAAGATTCATTCTCATATCTGGAGGAAGATTTGTTTTCCAATAAATATTAATGTTAGCCCGCGACTTTGTTCCAGTTTTGAATTTTGGCCCTCTGTGTGTTTGAGTTTGACACCCCTGCTCTAACCCTAACCCTCTGCCACACATGTTCGCCCCATGTCTGCAAACTCCACACACAAACGCCGCAGGAGCTTCTTCCTGTGTAGCAACAGTGCTACCCGTCGAACACCACGCTGCCACCAGCATTCTGATAATCATAATCAAAGACTGTACTCGTCTCTTAAATCCAAGCTGGGAGCTGTTTCCACAAGCCTGACAGCCGAAGGCTCTGCCTTCGATTTTACTTTTAAAAACTCTAGTAAGGAAAAACTTCCAGGATGTTATGGGTCAACTGAAGGATTTTCAGGGAGCTTTTAGAATAGTGAGATAAGGAATTACAACAGATGAGTCTAGAAGCAACAAATGCAAAAGTATTTGTTGTATTTCAGCATCACTCAGAGACAAATGTAAATGGCCTGTATTTATATAGTGCTTTACTAGTCCCTAAGGACCCCAAAGTGCTTTACACATCCAGTCATCCACCCATTCACACACACATTCACACACAGGTGATGGCAGCTACATTGTAGCCACAGCCACCCTGGGGCGCACTGACAGAGGCGAGGCTGCCGGACACTGGCGCCACCGGGCCCTCTGACCACCACCAGTAGGCTACGGGTGAAGTGTCTCGCCCAAGGACACAACGACCGGGACGTATTGTATTGGTATGTTAGAAATACTGGCAGGTACTAGTTGAAGGACATATCCTCATTAAAAGTGACTGGGATGTGGTTCTGGGGACTTCCACAAAGTGTACTGGGCTAAACTAAATATGAATAGAAAAATAGCATTAATATTTTTGTGTGCCATAATAAAAAAGAAAGAAAGATGTGAACTGTACTACGACCTTCTCACCAAAAATAATCAACTTTCTGCAATGAGCTACAGACATCAGCAACTCCTTTGGAGAGTTTTGGTCTACTGGGAGCTGACGGATATTGTTCAGTCCTTCCACATCAACAAACTGGAAAACCATGCAGCCACGCACACGATGAGGAGGAGAAGAAGAGGAGTGAATTAAACTCAACCCAGTGACTTCAAAGGCTGTGCGCGTGTGCTCATGTGCTTGTGTACGCGTGCATTCTGGTGTGTTTTCATCTGCCAGAGCTCGACACGGGGATTACTGGGTTACGTGGATTACACAGTACTGCTGGGTGTTCAGAGGCACTCTGGAGTCCACGCACAGACCAACAGGCACGCTTTGTGGTGATCCAGACTACAGTCTGCAGAAGGAGGTTTAAGAAAACAATGCTGCCCTCAAGTGAGCAATCCAAGTATTGCAGAGGTTTTTAGAGTTCCAATGTTACTGTCAGTCTTTCAGCTTTAAATACATCATATGTATGCAGCTAGAATTATAATGTAACACCAAATATAAGAAAGATTAACAGCAGATTTAAACCAGACCTAAATCTTAATAATAGTTTCAGAGTTCCATTTCTAAATGCTAAATTAAAATGCCTTTGATAAATATTCCACCCTAATCTTAAATGTTCTCCTCTTCTCCCCATTTTGATTCTTCCTCTGTGTCCAACGTTACAATAATGACACTCAGTTCTGCGAGGTGGAGAGGAGTGGTAGATTGAAGAAAGCTGCTCATCTTCCAAACAGCAAGAACCCACCTGTGATCTCCCCGCGTGACAGTGACTCCAAACTGTGGAGCTTCACAAATAAATAACCAAAACATAGCTGGCTGTAGGACGGTTTCAACTGGACCTGAAGCTTAAATGGTGGTACGAATCAAAAATGTCAGAACAGAATGAGAAGGAAACCCAAATGTTTGTGACTCAAGCCTTATGCCGCTGGGTTGAGATGATCAGCTGGCCAGATCAACCACTTCTGTCGTACTGTGTTATGATGAATCCAGTCTATGAAGTCTCATCAACAAATCTTTTCAGAATAAGAGCGAACCCTTCAGACTGTGATGAATATCAGAGTGTTACTTGTTCTAAAAGGTAAGCGTAGTGCAGCCTGACAGGTGGTGAGTGTGTGTAGCAGGTGGTTGTAAAGACGCTCTGCTGCTCAAATCATTTTACGAAACAACAATGATCAAAAGTACAACACGTCAAGCTGCAAGAATTATTTGTGACGATCCTTTCTCTACCTGTCATGGAGTTCTCTGAGGTGCTGAGCTGTTCCCTCAATTTGTCCACATCATCAGGGTGGACCTGCTCGTACAGAGTGCTGCCAAACCACTCAGACTGGGGATGGTTCAGCACTGGTGTCACCGAGTCCGATACATAGATGACCCGACCCGTCTCTGCAGCAACCACAAACAGGAAGCCATCCGCCGCCTCCAAGATCAGGTGCTTTAGTTCCTACAGGGAAAGAAAGGTTGATTAACCAAGAAGCACAAACAAATAGACAAAGACAAATCAAGCTAATTTCAACCAAATACACAGTGAAAATGTGTTCAACTCAAATTAAGATGTAGTGAGTAAAAGTAAATGTTAATAAAGCATTTAAGTAGATATAAATGTTTATCAGAAGATGGAAACTCTTGATTAACTTAAAATAATTACAGCTCTGGTAATGTTGAAGAAATAGGTTTCCTGTTACTTTGAGCTATAGTCATTGAGATCTGGTAGCATGGCTCCGTGCTGCTGCTCCGTCTGCATATATGGCCGCAGGCAGGGAGAACAGCAGCAAGGGCATGACTGTCAATAGATGCAGTATTAAAGTCAGAAACAGCATGAAGCAGCTGCTCGTTTCCAGCTTGCACTTGGAATCTCTCACGCTTCTTGCGTTTCTTCTTCCTGATGTTGCCATCTCTTAATGTAGGTGTATTTTTCATTACAGCCATCTTCCTCTCACCTGGTTTGCCAGCACCAGTTTGTTTACCTGCATCTGGAAGTCCCACAGGATCTTAACTTCATCCTCAACCACCCTAAGGGGTGTGTCCCATTTTGACCTCAGGACTTCCAGGCCATACTCAGTGCAGATGTTTCATAACACTTGGTTATGGCGTTCTATGTATGCCCTGCCTGCTAGCATCTAGCACCCTGCTCTTATGTGCTGCAGGGATATCGAATGCAGCAATCTTGTTGATCATTTGGCTGAGGGGGGTTCAGGCCTATGCACACAGAGAGAGCATCTCCTTGGTAAATCCCACACTTCATGCTGACTTTTGGCTTAAAGTTGTCCTCTGGTGTTGTTGGCCACATTCCCACTGAATTTCTAATGAAGGCTCTTAGTGTCCTTTTGGTCTTGTATACTTTTAGGCATTCCAGGATCCATGCGTGAGGTACTGAGTCATTGCCTTTCTTGTAGTCAATTCAGGCAGCGCACAGGTTGGTTAGTCTAGTCTGAAACTCTTGAAAGTGATGGGGAATTCCGACAGCTCCATATTGTTCTCTCTCGTCTTCTCAACATGTTTGTGGTTTGCAAGATTTACGAATCTTGAAGCTGCTGCAAGGAGCTGTGACTGCAAGGCGGTTGGTGCCTCTTGTGATGGTAATTGCCATGAAGCTGTAGAGATGTCCTGTCAGCTTAAGCTTGGTTAAGCATCAGGTGGTTGCCTCCAGCCCTCACTGGAATCACCACCTCCAAATCTGTGGCCGTGGTCCTCAGCCAGAAAAGGGTGGAGTGCCCGCTCTGCATCAGTGTGCAGCTGCTACTTATCCACATCGAAATGAGTCAGTTGAGATAGTTCGGGCATCTGACAAGGACGCCTCCTGGGTGAGGTGTTGCAGGCATGTCCCAGGACCAGGACACATGCTGGAGTTCCCCTGGATAGACTGGATTAAGTGGCCAGGGAGGAGGAGGTGGTGTGGGGTTCTCTGCTTTGGCTGGTAGCCTCCACGACTCAGCCGCAGATAAGGATGGTTGTTTATATCAGATTTACAGCATTTTTTGGGAATGGCATAATAATGCATTTGAAAATGAAAGTGGGCTGATTTTAACTCCATTACAAAACACGTTAATTATTCTTTCTGAATCATATTTGTTTATATTAAGTGTTGTTAGTTCAAGGATGATAAAACATGGTGTGATTTTGTTGCATTTACTTTGTGTGTAAGCAAAATGAAAAACAGTAAGTAGCCACAAACTGTTTTTAATTTAGTAGAACTTGAGATGTTGGTCAGAACAACAAGTTGATCTTATTACTTTGTACTCAGAATGAGTACGTTGCCCAACTTAGTTATCTTAAGTAACCTTTACTTAGTTTTTTTGAGGCAATGAGTTTGCATAATTGTTTTTTTTTAGTTCTGGGAACGAATGAGATTTTACAGCGTGCAGATTTTTGGTCACAATGGTCACCAAGTGCAGTTTAAAGACCTCTTTTAACAAAAGTGGTCTTTGTTGCACACTAGAAGACAGACAGTATATTGTCAAAAGCATTTGCTTGTCTCCTTTAACATAGATATGAACTTGAGTGACAGCCCATTCTTAATCCTGTCCGTCCATCCTTTGCAGCTGAAACAGCTTTCCACAAGGTTTAAGTGCCTGTTTGTGGGAATTTTGGACCATTCTTCCAGGAGCACTTTGTGAGGTCAGACACTGACATTGGCCAGTCAAGTCCTTTCACACCAAACTCGCTCATCCACGTCTTTATGGATCTTGCTTTGTGCACAGGTGCACACTAATGTTGGAACAGCAAGGGGCCCAAACTGTTCCTACAACTTTGGGAGCATGAAATTGTCCAAAATGTCTTGTTATCCTGAAGCACTACGATTTCCATTCACTAGAACACAAAAACAGCCCCACACCATGATCCCCTCTCCACCAAACTTTACACAGTGTAGTCCGACAGTACTGTTCTCCCAGCAACTCGTCCATCTGATTGCCAGACGGGGAAGGATGATTCATCACTCCAGAGAATACGCATCACTGCTCTAGAGACAACTGGCAGCATGTTTTACTCTCCTGCATTCGACACTTTGCATTGCGCTCTGTGATGTAGTGCTTGCTTTCAGCTGCTTGGCCATGGAAACCCAATCTGCAAAGCTCACTCTTCTCCTCTACGCTAATCTGAAGACCACGTGAGGTTTGGAGGTCTGTAATGATTAACTGTGTAGAAAGTTGGGGACCTCTGTGCACCACCCACCTCAGCATCCACTGACCCCATTCTGTGATTTTATTTGGCCAACCTCATCCTTGCTGTTGTTCCCAGACATTCCCACTTCAACTAACAGTTGACTGTTGAATATTTTGTTGTGATGAAATTTCACAATAAAAAATATTTTTCTATGCCAGTTTCAGTTCCACTGCCATCCATCTTTTTGCTGTGAGCAGCTAGAGCTTTGCTCCTCTGACAGTGCAGTACCTGCTCCGTGAGAAAGGAAGGCTTATAGGCGCCATCGGTAGATGTGTTGCCCGTCCCTCTCATGGACTTCATATGGGAAACAGCCATGCGCAGGATGGTCAGCTTATCAGGTTTTCGAGCTAAAGCACTGCAGGTGGGGACCATGTCTGACAGCTCGGTGATGTATTGGGTCATTTTGTTGCGCCGGCGTCTCTCAATCTCACTGTGGTTCTCTCTACAACAGAGAGAAGATCAGTTAGGTGCTTGGAAGATGCAAGTTGAGAACCCCTTGCAGCCTTGGGATGTATCTTATCAGGATGTTTTGGAACTTTAGATGAATAACTGTACAATTTGATCTCAAAGATGCCCTTTGTTGTCAAATTATTATTCTTTATTTTAACAATTCAGTGTTTAAATATTCATCTAAGAAGAAAGCAGTGACAATAACACAGGGCACAAACAGTTAAGGACTTCAGTGGCTCCTCCAAGTATTGTTAAGTACTCTATTTGTAAAAAACACCTATTAGTCTTAATCCTGGACATAATCTCCTGCACTCTGACCATTATTATACAAACAGACACGAGTCTACAACGACCAGATTAGCTGGTCCCACTTTATTTGGGGAAGACACAAAAACAACCAATGAATCTTTAAGTTGTGTGTGCTCCATCGAGCAGGTTACGCTGCAGACTTTACAGATTTACCAGCAGAGAAAGGTTTTTAAAAAAATCCATCATATCGGTGTGGATATACATAAAAATCATGCTGGAGCCAAGTTGGCAGTTTTTATTGACACCTCACAGATTCTCATGAAACTCGCGATTCTCAGAAAATTTTGGGTAAAAATTGAAAAATAAATGGATAAAATAAAATACAAGACAATTGCACAATACCAAAATAAAACATACCAAGCCTGCATAAGCTCAGCACACAAGGGAAGCTCTCGGCTTGGCTTACATCTGTCCCACATGTTGGGAATCCAAGTATGGAAAAAACCATCCTGGAAATCTTGTTAGATGTAACAGCAAAGGTATAACCACAGAGTACAACTAAGGCTCTGTGGCTTCAGATAATAGTTATATTTTACATTTATGGTTTGGCTATACTCATGAAGAGCCAACAAAACACAGAGTGAAGCCAAATCTTAATGCAAGGCTGATAAAGTGCGCTTCTTGCTCGTTTCTGTTATGTAGCAGGAACGTCGACCATGCTGTGAAGCACCCTGTGAGAGGAGAGAAGACTTGCAGTATAAACCTCATGATTCTGGAATTTGCTTTTTATTACTTATGATTATTTTTGATTATTTTAACTTTGTATGAATTCATTACTGAGTTTACTTTTTCCCCAAATTCCAGTGTCTAACTTTACCTCCCTGTTTTTAGTTTGTTTGGTTCCCTTTTGTTTGTCTAACAAAGACCTTCGTGTTCTACACGCCGCTGAACAATCCCAAAGCCCTGCCACAGGATATAAGGCTAAAAAAGAGACTTCAGTGTTGCCATCTTGGATGTGGTGCTCCGATTACCTCGCTGTGAGCATTTCTAACAACACAGAAGTGTTTTTGTTGTTGTTAGGATCAAAGTGTCTGTTGATCCCTGCATCAATGCAAAATCCTCTTTATGCCCAGCTGGCTAAGCCTACCTGGCGTATCTCTCCTTATCCCCACCAGGATTCTGATCATCATCATCATACCTGCAGAAAGGAGAGGACACAGCATGTAACACGCGTGACAAACATGTAGATACAGGAAAAGTATCAAGAGCAGCTTCACTGTCCATATTCAGCTGCCACGCAATACTTCATTACATGTTCAAGATTGATGATCAATGCGACAAAGTCTGATGTACAAAAATGGACAACAAGATGGTTTCTCAGGTCATGTGTGTTTTTAGGATTGTCACTTGACTCAGCAGTGACTCACAACCACTACTACTGCCACGTCAAGGCACCAACGAACTGAGCCCAGTTACACAGGAGGGTGTTTGCCTCCTTTTTAAAATGAAATTAACAATCTTTTTAATTGTTTAATAAATTAAATTAGTGTATCGATCCACTTCATGTTACAGCACGCTACAATACACATAAACCCCAGCATTCAAATGTCATCTAGTGTCAAATTCTACATGAGGCTAGAAAACATCTTGATGGACCACTCATCTCATGCTAAACATTTACTAGAATTTCAATCAAACAATAGCTCATAAGCAAGTTGCAAAAACCCCACAAACCCACTAGTGAATATTGTTTCTATGATTAAATTAAGTCCACAATATCTGTAAAAGTCTTTAAGTTGTTCAGATTCCAACAAAAAACAAAGAAAAATTAAATAATTAAACTGGTGAATCTGCACCGTCCAACCTCAAGGTGAGTGTGGGAGGAAATGTGACGCATTTGCTTGAGCTTGTATTTTGTTTGTAAAGACATGTCACCTTCATCAGTTCTTAAAACAAATATTAGACCGCATTCAACCCCTAGCAGGGAATATTACCTGACTGAGAACCTTTCACACTCTGCCTGTACACAGGGCAGTGTGTTTGCTCATCCCTCTAACCTTCAGTTCAGGTGTTATAGCCTAAAACAGTACCAGCTCTCCCCACCCACCATCCCCCCTCAAAAATAAAAGTGAATTCCTTTTTTCAGTTCATTCTTTTGTGTCATGAAATAAGATGCAAGGTGAATGAAAGCTGTTGCATATGGGAGAAAGCAACGATGAATATGCTGGAGTGGAAACAGCAGATGTACAATGTGCATATGCAGCGGCACATCCTTTCATGGTATGCCTTTCTCAATCCACATGGATCAGACATGAAATGCAGTTCCTTGTGTAGCCAGCAGAGAGCAGCTCCTGCTCTCCATTGTCACTGTTCAACTTCACAGATTCCGTCAGCTCCAAACAGCACTGACTGCTATACTTCAGAACTATCCTACACACTCACACATTACATTGTATTAGAAGGAACAAATGAAAGACAGGCTGAAATGAAAGGAAGTTGTGAGAGGACACTTGAGATGCAGTGAGAGGAAGACTCGAGTCCCCTTTATGTAAAAGAAAAAAGTCCCGATGTGTCCACATCAGTTACAAACAGGGTATCAGGAGGATTCTCAAAACAAAATGGGAATTTTTAGAACGATACCTCAAATTAAGGGACCAATTTAAACCAACATAACTGCTACTTTGTTCCAAGAAACCATTAACAACTCATTGCACCTGCCGGTACCCTGAAACAAAAACTGTGTGGTTTTCATGAACTATGTACTCAACAATTTCAGACAGTATGTGTGCCATCTACTGTGAATGTTCTCACCTTGAAAACTTGCTAGGCCCCTCTCCATCTTCATCATCAAAGTCCATTCTGAGAAACAACAACAGGAAAGAGAATTACCACTTCTTAATTTAATTAAGTATGTTTTTAATAAAAAAATTAAAATATTGCATAAACGTATCAGAACATAGCCACAAGCTACGTTTGGCCGACAAATTACAAGCAATTTGTAATTCGTAAGGAGAGGTAGAAAAGCTCCTTTGTCATTGATAGAATACCTACCAATGGTTGGACAAAGCTGGACTCAAAGACAGCGGACGGTAATGAAGAGAAGCAAAGGTAGTCAGAAATGAGTGGACTGAACTACCAGAAGGCAACACTGCAGACATTGAGGACAGCTACAAGTACCTAGGAGTCCCACAGGCGAATGGGAACCACAAAGAGGCCGCTGAGAAAGCTGTAACCACCAAGTACCTGCAAAGGGTCAGGCAAGTCCTGAGGAGCTGAACGGTAAGAACTGTCAACACCTAGGCCCTGCCTGTGATCAGGTACCCTGCCCCTGCTCCCTTCACTTGTGAACAAGACCCTAAGATACTTGAAGTCCTCCACTTGGGGCAAGAATCTGTCCTTGAGACAGAATGGACACTCGACCCTTTTCTGGCTGAGGACCGTGGCCTCAGACGTGGAGGTGCCGAGTCTCATTCCCACCGCTTCACACTCGGCTGCGAACCGTTCCAATGTGAGCTGTAGGCCATCACCTGATGAAGCCAACAGAACCACACCCTCTGTGAAAAGCAGTGTTGAGATTCTGAGACCACCAAAGTAAAAGCCTTCCACTAGGTGCAGCAGCTTCAGCAATCAGAATCAGAAGGACTTTATTTATCCCCGAGGGGCAATTAAGATACAACAGAGCAGCATGGCGTTGAAGATAAGGACAGGGCATAAACAGGCACACAGAATATACAGTATATACACAGTTTTAAAATTTAACTGACTGAAGAGGTGAATAAATAACTGTAAGTGACTAAAAGTGAGTCAAGTGTCACTTACAGTTATTTATTCACTTTAATTTGGAGATGCTGAACTCAGGTGCAGACTCAGTGTCCCCAGTCTCAGATGCTGTTGACGCTCTGCCGGAGGTGTGAGTTTAAGATCTAGTGGGCCGGGGCCTCTGCTAGGTGTTCCCAGCACACCCTCACTACACGTTTAGGTGCGCCAGGTCTGTCCAGCATCCTTCCCCAGCAGGTGGTGATCAGTTGACAGCACAGCTCCTCTCTTCACCTGAGTGTCCAGAACATTAGGCCACAGGTCTGGTGATTGATGTTCGAATTTATAATCGTATGACCAGACCTGCGGCTGAGGGTGTCTTGGTGCCACGTGCACTTCTGCTCGGATACGGTGTTCATTATGGACAAACTGTGGTTTACTAAGAAGTCCAATAACAAAACATTGCTCAGGTTCAGATCCAGGAGGCCATTCCTCCTAATCACGCCCCTCCAGGTCTCACTGTTGTTGCCCACATGAGGGTTGAAGTCTCCCAGTAGGACAATAGAGTCCCCAGCACCCTCAAGCACCCCCACCCAGGAACCCCAAGAAAGCTGGGTACTCTAAACTGTGGTTCAGTGCAGAAGTGCAGGCAACAGTCAGGACCTATTCCCCAACCAAAGGCGCAGGGAACAAGCCCTCTCATCCACTGGGAGAAACCCCACATTACAGGCAGCAAGACGAGGGGATAGTACGATACCACCCCAGCCCGGTACCTTTCACCAAAGTCAACTCCAGACTGAGACAGAGTCCAGTCTCTCTCCAGGAGAGTGGTTCCAGAGCCCAGGCCGTGCATGGAGGTGAGCCAGACTATATCTCGCTGGTACCTCTGTCAAACTCATGCACTAACAGGCTCCCTCCCCACCAGAGAGGTGACATGCCATGTCTCAGTCACTAGTTTTGGTAGTTGGGGGTCGGTCCGCCAGGGCCTCCGCTTCTGGCCGCCGCCCAACACACTTTGCTACCAACCCCTATGGCGCCTCCTGCGAGTGGTGGGCCAATAGGAGCATGGGCCCATTTCCCTTTTTCAGGGTTAGGGTTTGCTGTTAAGAATACTTGCTGGAGAATTAAAACTGTTATGCACACTGTCTGCAGGCAACAGAGAAGATTTTTAGCTGTTCGTTACCTTGACATCATTTCGAAACCACACAAACACGTGAACACGTTCACATACACTCTGAGCTGGGCACATACAGCAGGAACACCATAGACAGGAGTAAACTGTATCGCAACCTTGAGCCATACCTTACTTTCTACATTGCCTGTGCATGGGTTAAGTGCACCGTTAAGTGTAAACTGACCAACTAATGTACAACAAACAGAAATATACAAAGTCTAGAGCAATCGATGTGTATTCCAGATCATTCTTGTAATTCTGTGACTTCCATGCTAATGCGGTCTGCCTTCAGTATGAGATGTGGTTCCATTCTAAATGAATCCTTTTTAAAGTTGAAATGACAAATTCAAACAACTTCTTCCATTTTCCACTAGAATATTTTTCATATAAAGAGGTGAGAAAATATCCTCGCACATTTTATCACTCACAGAATAAAATGTGCGAGGATATTCACAGAAACTGTGAATGACAGAACAGTATTAACAGTATACAGTTACTTTTTCAGTTAATACTGTTAATGAATCACAACTCGATGGAAGGGACGATCATTGTTGGCTTTTTCCTGCAGAGAGAACAGCTGGACCTCACAAATAGTATCTTGTGCGGAGAAACTATTCTTATAAACGAGTCTTCTAAACAATATGCTTTCAAAGTTTGAGACACCCAAACTTCTAGTTTTTCATTTAAACCTTGATTGTCTTTCTGGTATTGAGATTGTGGGATGCAACTACGTGAGCACCCACGCTTCTTAGAAAAATCAATAAGTATTATCAATAGACACAATGTGTTGATAATTACTATTGATAATGGGAAAATGCTGAACTACTGCATTTTTCCATTATCAATAGCAATGAATCTTGCTGCATCAACAGAGCAAGAATCAGTTCCATGTCCCACAGTGGGACCAACTCCACTGAGCAGTTTGCAATTAGCAAGTGGTGAGTTTATTGCAGCGAGTTGTCTAGTGTGTAATCATACCGCTGTGAATTAGAAATACCAACGTGTTAAATCTTGCACGGTTCCAACGAGGATGAGAGAGGCTTAGCATTGTTCCCAGGAGTGATAAAAATCGCTCTTTGATGGTGTACTCATTGCCCAAAATCAGACATGTAGGTGCAGATACATTTAAAAGCAGAAGACAATAAGAAAATTTGTCGTGTCAATACAGTTATGCTGCAGTATTGAGGACACTGCGAGAGTCCTAAACCTCAATACAATTACACCGATTGCATTTACTAGTTCAGAATACAGTAAATTTAACACTAACAGGATTTAAAGGACTGATGACCCAACAAAGCTTTTTTGATCCTTTAATTTTAAAGCTAATTTCCACAGCATATCAGCAGTAAAGACACTCACCCTCCTGATCTCCTCTTGCCCCCACGACCTGGGACGGCTCCACCCATCCTCACCGGTCCAGATCCAACAGCTCCTGGCATTGAAACTGTCCCTGGCAACTCACTGCCCATTTCTGGAAGATATAACAGAGGGAGGACTAACTATGGTTCTAATCTTAAAGCAATATAATTTGCAGCTATAAAACTGTTTCTATGCTTGTGTGTCCTCTGTGTGTGTCTTCTCCATTGCTTAATATAAACTGTAATTTGCAAATGTGCATTTGAAGTACTGTAAGATGTGTCAAATATTCTAAACTACTCACATGTATGTTTACATTGCTTTTATGTTACAGTGCTGTTAAAAAAATATTTGTCACACTTTCAGATTATCAAACACGTTTTTAGACATATATATATATACACATACACACACACCAGTAAAAATACAGGCTTCCTCTTTTACTCAACATTAAGCTGGTACAGTGTGAGGACCACAGTCTATGCTCCTGGAGTCTCTATCATCACTCTGTGCCTCTACATCTTTCTGCGTCACTCACTCATTAAGCCAGGTGAAATGGATAAGTGAAGCAAACCTGCCAGTATAACTCAGTGCACAAAGTAAATGAATTAAAATTTGATACAGTATGTGTTACTGCACCCAGAGATATATACATACACAATCTCACATGCACACAGACACAAACACTGCACTAAATAAAGCAGGCTAAATGTCTCCTCATTGTTGAGTGCCACAACAAAATGATGATAAAAACCTGATCTATACAACAAAAAGGAACCTAGGAAATTAAAAGCCACTAGTAACACCAGTACAAACATCCCTCATATCAGATAGGTGTCTGTTCTCTCGTAGCTCTGTTTTTAGCCTCCGCCATCTTCTACTCTACTCGTTTCACTATGTTGATGAGACAGTGAGAAGTCTGGAGCTCGACCAGAAAGCCAGAAGTAGAAAAGCCCTGGGGTTAAATCCATTAATGAGCCTTTGGGGAGACTGAAGGAAATGCTGCCTCCTTTCTCCTTTTCAATCACTGCACACCCTTACCCAAGGTTGTTTCTATTCCCGCTCTTCAGTCACGCTTTATTTCTGACCTCCATAGTTTTTTCCCCTAGCCACAAAGCTTAACAAACAGCCCTCAAACAGCAGGATTATTACACACTCAAAATACCACTATACACGTCTTTCAAGTTTCGAGTGAAGCTAGCTAAATAATAACAAAAAAACAAATGCTGCTAAAGACACATACAGTGAAAGTGGAAATTATATCCTTAGTTTTAACCTAAAACTCATTGTTGCACTCAGGGGCAGCACAAAAGCGACCCCGCTTAAGCTCATTTTTAGTTTTAGTCCCCTCGATTTCCCCCCGAGTTATCAGTTCTGTCGCTAGTTAGCTAACATGAACTAATGGAAGTCTATTAGACGCAACCAACCAACCCGGTAACGTAGAAGATGGTGCTGAGCATGTTTTTAAAACTTTAATTTTAAGCACTTTTAAAAAAAAACAGCTTCTAAGAGTTATAACTATGTCAGTTTCACAGCGTTTCATCTCCTTTAATTGTCATGGTTAAAATGTTGAACACCGTCAGTGTTTCTCTATACCTCTGCTATCATTTCTCATGATGAATTATCACTTATCATCACGTAGAAGTCAAAGGCCAAAATGTAAAAGACTTGATTTTAAAGGTAACATTATCTGTATTCACAAACTATGTTTACTGAGCAGGTGTCTAAATCGAATCCGAATGATATAGCCTGTACAGGTACACAGGGCTTGTTTGCAATCATACATTAATGCTGGCATGTGTTGGCTGATAATAGAAACGTGCAGAACCCTTAAAAATATATGCCTCAAGTCACCAAGTTTCACTGCTGTATAAATGGACAGTTAATTGTTTAGTCCCTGTGTGTAAATATGGTTTTTGGGGACCTTTTCTGTAACTTAAATACTCCCAACAGCCTAACCTAGTTGAAGCTGGGATCGGCCTGAGCATCCCACAACCCTAATCCAGACAAGCTAGTCTGATAGTGAATGCATGAATCCAATAGAAGTAGTGGGAAAAGCTCAAATTGCTCCATAGTGTGTGAATGGGTGGATGACTGGATGTGTGAAGCGCTTTGGGGTCCTTAGGGACGAGTAAAGCGCTATATAAATACAGGCCATTTACCATTTACAGTCTTGGAGGGATATTCTGATCTGCTGTTATATACTGGCATATACTGGTGTATACTGGTATATACTGGTGTATACTAGAGATGGCACGATACCACTTTTTTATGTCCGATACCGATATCATAAATTTGGATATCTGCCGATACCGATATGAATCCGATATAGTGTTTTTTAATCAATAAAACTGTTTTTTTAAATATCTTGCTGCATTTTGCAAGTCTGCAAGTTCATACTCAAGTTTAAAACAACAACTACACTAAAGCTATTCTGTTATACCTGTATGCAAAAAAAATATTTCATAGTTCAGCAATACTGATCAATCTAATAAACTTAAACCTGCACCATCCTCCCTATTCTGGTATTTTAAAGAGTACTTAGCGTAAATATTAAGCAACCTAACTAATAGGGTTCCAACTCCCAGCAACAACAAAAATAAATAAATAAAAAATAGGGAACCACCCCTCACGCTCCACCTCATGATGCTTAATCGACGTAATCAACCTTAATTTGATGCAGTGTGAAATTTTTTTTCAAGAAATGTTAAATAGATTCAACATCTTTCTTCAACAGAACTGCAGACTGCACAGATGGTACCTTCCCAAAGGAAAAAGTACTATAGCTTACTAGGGTATATTAGACTTAACAGTCACTATATACAGTAATGGACTTCTATTCATTTTACATCAAATTAAAACTTTGGGTGTCAGATAATTATTTATTAAAAGCTAGACATTTTAAATGAGAATAAGAAAGAAAAGTATGTCTTTGTGCCCCCTTTTCCCTGTTAATGCCCTATCGGCCCCCCTGGCTAAACTTTGCTAGATCCGCCCCTGCACAGTTACAGCCGTCAGCTACGTAGAAAAAGATCCTCGAGTAGAAAGTAATATTAAATAAATTCTAACAACAGCTGATCAAGCTTAAACGTGCTGCTGTTGTTCAGCCGCTGGTTTCCTCTTTCTGGTGCAAAGTGGGCCAAAAACAAACAAGAGAGACGGACTCGCGACAGAAAAGCCGATCAGCTGATCACAGATCAGTTTCATGATTGAAGTAGCAGCCGGAGAGCGAGAGGCAGTCGCTCCATATATCGCTTCAAATTCAAATCAAATTCAAATTCAAATTTTATTTGTCACGTACACAGTCATACACAGTACGATATGTAGTGAAATGCTTGGACAACTGCTCGTGACCTAAAGAAAACAAAAAAGGAAAAGGCTATGAATAAGATAGGAAATAAATATGAAAAATTAAAAAGGGTAAATTTAACTAGGAAGGAATAGAATATAAATTAAGGTTAAAAATGAAATAACTGTACAACACAAATTAGAATGAAGGGTAAATTTAACTGGGAAGAATAAGATAAAGATAAATATATAAATTAAAGTTGAAAATAAAATAACTGTACAACAAAATACACAATACACAATATAGAACTATATAAGAATGTATGAAGAAATCTAAATATAAATAAATATATACACAATAACAGCAGCTGTACAAGTATTAACCGGAAATGAAGAATATAGTGTATATATAAGGGCATGGCTATGAAACTAACTTTACTTGGAAGGTTTATGAATTCAATAAATCAACTGACCTTAGTACAGGTGTAGAACAACTTTCTGTTTTTTGATCACTTAGTTAATGGAAAATGATTTCAGCAATAAATAAGACTAGTTTAACTGATAAATGAACAGTCAAAGATCTGACAAGGATGCTCTGCTACATTCTAGCAATCCGGTCGTACAGTCTGACGTCACTAGCCGTGTCTGGGCCTAAACTCCGCTGCAGGTCCATATATCAAACGATCACTGTGGCATTACTGAGAGTTGAAAAACTGTCTAAAGTCTTTCATCTTTAATAAAATGATCAGCGTTCTGCTCTACCAGGTGTAACAATTGAGTTTAACATCCAGGCATCCATGAAAACGGAATTTATGACATTTAACGGAGTTAGAAGTTAGCAGGGAGTTAGCTCGCTAGCTTCTATCTAAATACAATATAGCATGTCCTGACTGCGGGGTTTTGGAAACAAATTCAAACGTACAGCTCTGTTATCACTTCCAACATAAATGAAGACAGAAAACTAAACAGCAGTGACATTTGTAGGGTTACTGAAGTTGGGCTAGCTGGTATATAATGATGTGC
Source organism: Maylandia zebra (assembly GCF_041146795.1). NCBI lineage: Eukaryota > Metazoa > Chordata > Actinopteri > Cichliformes > Cichlidae > Maylandia > Maylandia zebra. The sequence goes on from NC_135167.1 coordinate 44,260,264, forward strand.
TACGTGACCGCTAGCGACACAGCTATGTTAGCATAATATAAACAAGCTAACTTTTTTTCCACTGGATAAAAGTTAACGTGAGTGTTCTCGGTGGTCAGGAACAAATGTAATCGCATGGCAGGATGCTGTAAAAGGACCAAACTTCAACCAGGAGAACAACTGAGATAATCCATCCACAATACGAGGTTAGTCATTCATATACTGCTGCATGGGCTGGGCTGTAGTTACATCCTAAGGTTTTAAAAACTGAGCTTAAATAAATGATTAGTGGTAATAAAAGCCGAGGGAGGTCAACAGTGATCACTGACTGTTTTAGGGGCTTTTTGAGATTAAATAGAAGAAAATACAAAACATTAAACATGTTAACAACACAAAAGCCATATTAAACGCAGACTACTTTAGGCCCGGAAGTAGGATTCGTCACGTCATCACTGAACAACCGGATTACTCTTCTGAGCTGCAGTTTGATTTATGGCCTGATTTTTTTTATGGGTTTTTTTGTCCTCTCAAAGCACACAGACCTCATCAGATCATTTCACTTCTCGTGTTTCTCACCCTCTTACACCAAATGAGTCTGAGCCACAGAATTATGGGAATAATCCTGCAGTGACCAGCCCCTCCCACATCCCTGGGTATCTGGTCTGAGTCAATGTGCCTGACTCTACTGCCATCCCAGGGAAACTATAAGGCTGATTTTTTTCCTCTGGCTGTGCTTAATGACACACAGAGCTCTCACTGCCTGCATCCACCACACATTGGAATGGCTCATTATACAGTTGGATGCAGCCTCCATACAAGACATCTGCACTGACTGAGATCTTCTTTGACTAAGAATAAGAAGAATTTTGTTTTGTCTGCTCCCCGTCTTCTTTTCTTTCAGCTGCTCGATTGAGGGGTCACAATAGCCGCTCATCTGCCTCCATCTGACCACATGCCTAGAAGGCACCTCTGTCACACCAGCCCTCTGCATGTAGTCTTCTCTGAGATCTTACTCTTTTCCTTCTGCCTGGTAGCTTCATATTCAAAATCTTTGGTCCAGTATATGCACTCTCCCTCATCTGCATGTCCCTCTGATTTACTCAGTTCTAATCTTGTCCATCCTGCTCACTCCCAATGAAAACTTTAACATCTTCAGCTCTGCCTCCTGTCATTTTGTCAGTGCCCCCCTCTTCAAACCATACATCATCACTCCTGCTTCTATCCTTCTGTCAGAAATGACTCCTGAAATTCCTCCACCATGCCTGTTCACGCTTCTTCACCTTTTTCTCTGCAGTTTGTCTGCTGACAGTGCCCTTTCATTGTCTGACAGGACTGTTCATTTTTCATTCTAATTGCACCTCATTTCAACACTCTGTATGCAGCAAAGGTACTAATAACCAGTCAGTTCTTTATTTGTATTCCCTTTTCATTTACACTGTCAATGAAGTGACGCAAAGCATTAAGGCTGACCCGTTTCTTCAAGAGAGTCTCTGTCATCCGCACAGGAATAATTACTTTACCGCAGTACTTTTTCAGATTACGTCAACTTGAATTCATTTATGCTACAGTGACATATGATGTGTGACAAGAAAAAAATTCTCAAGGGTGCTCCACACTCACAACCACCTTTGATCACAGGACGAGTGCACAGATCGCCTGAGAAGACGCAACGTTTCCGCAGACAGTCGCTGTCTCACTCGGACTGTTGAAGGTTTGCAAATGATTTGTGTCCAACTAATAAATGTAAACAGATTGCAGAGTCTGTGTCCGTGATCACACACAGAGAACTCAACTCTATTTGTGCCAGCTGAGTTGAGTCCTGGCTATTTTCTTGTACAACAGGAAAACTTGCTGAGGACAAATGGACTTTTTAAATAGGAATCCCTACCTATGTAGACGGCAGAAAACATGTGATTTACCACAGTTAATTACTGTATTATCAAAAACAGATTGCTTGTAATTGACTGCTTGACCCCATTTAATCTCAGACTGTGGAGTGCTCTCTTCTAGGATGACAGTCACAGCTTGAAATCTTTGTTGCTGATGAAAATGGTTCAGCAGCATTCTGAAACTTGCTGAATGAATTCCAGCGAGTCCTGAAGCTGCTGTATAACTTTACCATCATTTCGTGGTTGTTTTCCCTTTGAATTGCCATCAAAATTCAAAAAATTCAACCTATTTAGTAGTATATACTTTCATTCTTTACCAAGTATTAATGTAGCAAACAGGTAGAACTTCACATACAACTTATTTAGTAAACTGGCAAAATGAGGACAATGTATTAGCATTGTGGTGAAATTTTAAGGACTGATTCAAGCAGCTAACGTCTATTAATGCTGATGCTTAACATTTGGTACTGCAGTTGTGTCCGTCTGCATATCTACAAGTATTTGGCAACAAAAAGCATGTTGTGAGGGGTTTTTAACCAACTTCCATGCATGCTGCAACTGCCTGATGCTTGACATGGGCCAAAAGCTGACTGGTGATCGGTGGAGTTTACCAGGAATGGGAGAAAGATTGAAAAACAAAATACCAAAGATCAGGACAGCATCATGAAAAGTGACCGACACCGGCTACAGTGGGCACTTCTCGTTGTTTTTAGCATTTTGTTTCGGTTCTTTGTATCTTATAACGTCTCCGTGCTTGGCTAAGGACCGACAACAGCACAGGCAACAGTAGCCCACAAAAGGTTGTGCATCATATTTCTGACACCTGATGTTCTCTGCATCAGTTGTCAGATGGACACCGTGTCCACGCACCGCCACCGCCGCTGAACCGTAATTTCCCCTCGACTCTGCAGCCTGTTTGTGGTCTTTAAAAGTTTAGATATATGGATTCAGCTCACTTGTTTTCACCGTGGCTTGACGCCGGCTTGCAGTTACTTGTTTATTTACCCCAAACCAAGAGGAAATCCCAAAGTGCAGGGGCAGACTTTTAAACAGCATTCCGCTTTGTCCAAGCGCCCCGGAACATATTTATCGGCTTTCTGTGCAATAAAGAATCAACAGGCACGGAACAGAGATACACGAATAAGGCAAATGCCGATGTGAGACTGCTCCCCTTTCATAAAAACGAGCATTTAAATATCTTAGAGGCAACACAGCGTATAAAGGGCAATGGGGTACGGCAACAATATGCAAAATAACCTTTTGTATCACTGAGAGAGGAAAGCAACGGGCTGGACAGCCAAACCCGTACAGCTAGCAGTTCTACGGGACACGAATCGCAGCAAAAGTATGACAACAAATGGGCATAAAGCCATAAAATCACACAGCAACCACGTCATTTCGACAGAAGTTGGCTGCAAACCTGGGAAGAAAAGCCTCGCGGTGGTGTGAATGTCGGCTTGGTGGGGGAAGGGATATGGATGCTGGAGCCAGGCTACGGCGGCCTGTCGGAGCTTCGACCTTCTTCAGCAACAGTCGAAACAAAACCCGGCTGCATTTTCTCCTTTACTGTCCTGAACATATCCATTTTATTTCTCCACCAGCACACTATAGCTGCTCACTTACCGGACGGGTTGACCGCAGCCGGGGTTGCCATGTTTCCTCGGCGGAGAAAAATAACAAAACGGCGGCGATGCAGATGACGCACAATACGGCTCGAAAGCCCCCGTGAGAGACTGTCTCTTCTCCGCGGGATTAGCACGCGAGACTCGGTCTAGCCACCAACTACACATCCGCTAAAGCAGCGGAAAATAATGTGGACTCAAGCCGCTAACAAAGCCTGTCTGTATAAATATATAAAGAGAGAGAGACAGATGGATAGATTTAAAAAAATATATATGACGTATCTTTAATGAAAAAAAGTGGTTTTAATAAAATTCAAGATGTCTGAATGGTAACACCGCGAGATTTTCGACTTGCTTGAATAAATTAATGTTCTACAGTGTGGACAGTGTACGTAATGCACGGTGCTGTGGAAGCAGGCATCGGTGGTTTGTAGCGGGCTTGTTTGTTGGGACGCTTGGAGGAATACATTTCCGCCTACGCTTGTTCGCTGCTCTTCCTCTCGGCACCGAGCCGTGCAGTCGTGGACTTATTACAAGATCGTCAGTTGTTAACCTTTGCATTTGTTCTGCCTTAAAATATTATCTGCCATCAAGTATCATTGCAGTATCCGTATCACTGCAGGGTCCTGACTGATGTTCGCGCTATATAATAAAACTGAGCTGAGCTTAACTCCTCATTGGCTTGTACCTTTTATATTAAATCAATCGATTTTGGCAAAACCTGAAACAGTTAAGACACAAGTACAGGCCTTATTTTCCCTCTACGCACAGGATAATGCAATCTTCAACAACTGAAAAGATTTCACACTAATTACTGATAATAATTAAGAAAAATAATTAAGAAAAAGACCACCAACACACACACACACAGATATATATATGTATATATATCTGTGTGTGTGTGTGTATGTATACATACACACACACACACACAGATATATATATGTATATATATCTGTGTGTGTGTGTGTGTGTGTGTATGTATACATACACACACACACACACACACACACACAGATATATATATGTATATATATATATCTGTGTGTGTGTGTGTATGTATACATACACACACACACACAGATATATATATGTATATATATCTGTGTGTGTGTGTGTATGTATACATACACACACACACACACACACATACTTGTAACTGGTCAACATTCACATTATTTTCATCTACTAAATTACATTAGTTGAAAATGATTTCATCAGTAAATAATTAGGTCGAGACGATATTTTATTGTGTGAATGAGAGAAGTTGGACAATGTAAACGCCTCAGTCTCAGCAGATCCTCTGATACTATTATGATCTTCAGTCCTTACTTATTTCACTGCTTCTTATCTTAAATGTAAAATATATTGGGAAGGAGTGGTAACATTTCTGCTTTTAAGAAAGTTGATTTAACAGTTATATAACAGTTACACTTAATGACAACTTCTTTTCTGTAATACTAACACAGCAAAGGAAATTACTACAGTAAGCTTTTAGATGAAAATAAAAATAATATGAAAAGCATATGGATAGTAATCAATAATATTGTAAACAAAGGAACTAAAGGATTGGACTATCTAAACAACTTCCAAATGCAAAATACAATAATCAGTGACATAAAAAAATTGCAAATGATTTGAATGATTTTTACTCGCTGTGGGTCCTGGCTTGGCTAAAGTTCATAACATTTGGGAATGACATATATTCTACCATACTGACAATAAATAACATATTCAGTGTTATTGAATGTTATTGTGTAGCTATAGAGACATTCATGCAAAATTTATGCCTTTAAGTGTTTTTCCTTTTGTTGTTTTAGTTATATTTACAAGTTTGAAATAAATGATTCAATTCTATTCTAGAGTCAGAATTTGGCATAACGACATAAAAGCCTGCTTATAACAGTTCAGCCTGATGATTTTGATGTAATGGTGCAAGGGATATTTTCTTGGCACACTTTCCACACCCAATTTAGCAATTTTCAATTTAATATAAACGCCACCTCCTACCCAAGTGCTAATGCGGACCATCATCTCTATCCCAGAGAGTTCCCATCTTTTGGCTGTTTCCAGCAGGAGAGTGTGGCGTAAGATCAAAAAACTCAGATCATCTCTGATTGGATTCTTGAACCTGTCAATGACTTGGCTGCACTCAGATGTCCTCCCCTGGCCAATTCAAGAGAGTTTGGGATTTGGTAGAAGGAGAAATTCATGTGAATGTGTAGCTGACAGTTCTGAAGGAAGTGTGTAATGCTATTGTATGCCAGAGCTTGGATACACAACTCTTATTAGATAAGGTGATGTTTTGTTTGCATCTTTTTATTGTTGATCAAAAGAAAAATATAGATTCAGACAAACATCCCCAGTTCATTTAAAGCAGATTTAACTTTTAGCCTGATTAATGCCTTAAATAATACATCCCCCTTTTCAAAGTGTAAATGCACATCATCAAATGGCGTAATTTCGTTAACCTTTGAAAACATTCTATCAGTTGTAGCATATGACACCAGAGCTTTTGTTGGCAGTTCAGCAAATACAGTGCCATAAATACTTGCTGCATCTGTTAGGTGGACACACATGCAGCTGCACACTGAGAGTGAGAGTGGAGCAGTGGTAGGGTTGTGTGCTGCACTCTGCACTGCTATGCTTATAAGACTCAGATGCAGAGCGGAGATGCAGCAGCCACCAGTAACTCTTCCTCCTGCTCTCTGCCCATCTGCCCCCAACATCATCTTTTCCTCTGCCCTCCCTTTGTACATCCTTTCCATTAACTTGTCATCCTTCCTTGTCTCCTCATCCACTCCTCTGTCCCATTCCCCCGACTCTCAGTCATAGCAGCTCCTCAGTGCAGAGCAGAGCCGTCCTACCTTCAGCAGCTGCAGGATGTGAGGAAAAGCAGGTAAGAAACCCCAACTGTTGTCAGTGCTGTATTTGAGCAGCACTGTGTGAGATGTTTTTTTGTAGAAATTAAGGAAGCAGTGGATTGTAATTGCAATTCTCCAGTCTTATTTCCGTACCTGAGACTAGAACAGATGGGAGAAATAGAAAACAGGGTGTGTGTGTGTGTGTGTGTGTCTGTGTGTGTTGGGGGGGTAGTGAGGGTCTGCCTGTTACACCTGCACCAGCATAGTGTCTATGTCCAAAGAGATTAGGTTAAGTTTGCCTATGCATTTGTCATTTCTGATGAAGTGTGGAATAAGAGAAATACTTAGACAGTTACTCTGGTTAAACTAAAAACTAACCCTTAATTAAGGCTGCATGCAGAAGTCATGAGTGGAGGTCAAAAAACAAAAGAGTGGTGTGTATCTGAAATTAAACATTTACACTGATTGATCTTGAAAGGTCCATTTGTCATCCTTCACCTGGTTCAAACTGTAAATGGCCTTTTTCTTGTTACTGGCTATTTGAGAAGTCTTCACCTTCTTTTCCAAAAGGTTGAAAACTGCACACTGTCCTTTTGTAAGTGTTCCAGAATCCATCACCTCCCTGCGTAAACTCTGCTTCCTTCCTGTATCTCTACAGATTTGAAAGTTGACTGCTGTTGATGTTGCGCTGCAGATAGCCTGTTCACACTCCTGGTTTCTGTTCAAAATAAAACTGTGGTTTCTGATTTGGCCCTTTCATGACTTACACTACAAGTCAAAAGCTTGGGCACACCTTCTTATTAATGTTTTTTCTTTATTTTTACCACTTTCTACATTGTAGAAAGATAAATGCCACACAGAGTTCCAGTAGCAGACACATCTCTACATCAGCGGTTCAGAGGAGACTGCGCGAATCAGGCCTTTATGGTAGCTGCTAAGAAACCACGACTACGGAAAAGCAACAAGCGAAAGAGATTTGCTTGAGCCGGGAAACACAAGGAATGGATACTGGACCAGAGGAAATCTGTGCTTTGGTCTGATGAGATCTCGGGTTCCACTCGCCGTGTCGTTGTGCGACACAGAAAAGATGAACAGATGGTCTCTACATGCATGGTTCCCACCGTGAAGAATGGAGGAGAGGGTGTGATGGTGTGGGGGAGCTTTGCTGCTGACACTGTTGGGGATTTATTCAAAATGGAAGGCACACTGAACCAGCATGGCTACCACTGCATCCTGCAGCAACATGCCATCGCATCCAGTTTGCTTTTAGTTGGACCATCTCCATGCTGTGTAAGGGCTATTTGACCAAAAAGGAGAGTGATGAAGTGCTGTGCCAGAATGCCTGGCCTCCACAGTCAGCAGACCTAAACCTAGTTTGGGATGAGATGGGCCACTGAGGGAAGTCAAAAGGGCCAATCTCCGGGAACTCCTTCATGACTGCTGGAAAACTGTTTCATGTGAAGACTTCATGAAGCTTATCAAGAGAATGCCAAGAGTGTGCAAAGCACTGATGAAAGCAAAGGGTTTCTGTTTTGAAGAATCTAAAATATAAATCATGTTTTGAGTTGTTTCACACTTTTTTAATAATAATGGAGTGGATTTATATAGTGCTTTTCAGGACCCCTCAAAGCGCTTTACAATGCCACTATTCATTCACTCTCACATTCACACACTGGTGGAGGCAGCTACAGTTGTAGCCACAGCTGCCCTGGGGCAGACTGACAGAAGCCAGGCTGCCATATCGCGCCATCGGCCCCTCTGGCCATCACCAGTAGGCGGTAGGTGAAGCGTCTTGCCCAAGGACACAACGACCGAGACTGTCCGAGCCCGGGCTCGAACCAGCAACCTTCCGGTTACAGAATGAACTGCCAACTCTTGAGCCACAATCGCCCATTTTGTTTACCACATAATGCCATATGTGTTCATTCATAGTTTTGATGCCTTCAGTGAGAATCTACAATGTCAATAGTCATGAAACTAAAGAAAAAACATTTAATGGGAAGGTGTGTCCAAACTTTTAACTGCTAGAGTACATCTCCAGGTTCAGATAAAAATGAGAGCTTGTCCAGGTTTGATCAGTTTAGTGCATTTGAGTTTGTACTAATTAGCTCATTTGATCATGTTGTGCATTAAGCCAGGTTTGGTCTGGTTTTTGGTGGATGCACTAGGTGTTCAAAATAAGGTGTGTTTGTTTTCCATCAGAGATTAGATGTTTGGACACCTTGAGAACAATGGTTGGTGTTTGCTTAGATGAGCTTTAGTCATTTGGGTTGCATCGTTTCTCTTTCCCACATTCTGGTTGTGTTGTGGTGTCATGGTTAGTGTCAGTTGCCTCTGGACAATTCTACATGTGCACAGGAATTTGTGGGGTTGCCAGCTTGTAGGTTGCTTTACAAACCTACTTGTGTAAAAGGCACATAAAGACTAGGGGTGTAGTGTTAGTTGTGGTTATGCAGATAGTGGAAAACTCTAGTGGTTTTGCTATCTTTGATGTTTTGTGTCATCCTATACCATGGCCTCAGTCGCAGCTTTTGTTGGCTCTCCTTCTTGGATCTTGTTAGAAAATATACCAAGGAACAGCTGTTGAAAATAGCTGGACACTATGAACTGACGTTAAGGTTATGGTCTTCAAGACAAAGGTTATTAAAGTTGTAGCTGAGAACATAGTTTGGGTTTAGAGCCAGTAGTTGCTCCTCTGGTGACTACAAGGCTTAATTTTGAGCAGCAGGAGCTGCTTTTGATGCAGGGACAGTGTGGCCAGGATGGCCTGTAAATGGTAAATGGCCTGTATTTATATAGCGCTTTACTAGTCCCTAAGGACCCCAAAGCGCTTTACATATCCAGTCATCCACCCATTCACGCACACATTCACACACTGGTGATGGCAAGCTACATTGTAGCCACAGCCACCCTGGGGCGCACTGACAGAGGCGAGGCTGCCGGACACTGACGCCACCGTCCTGATACGTTTCATATCAGGACGAACTTGTGTCTCATGCCTATGTTTGATTTGGTCTTTATTTGAGCAGGTGGCTAATTTGAGGCAGTGGGTGAATTCAAAACAAACTTTGTTGCTCAATGGTTTATTTACTGAGAAAGCTCAGACTGGTCACTTTGCATTAAGCACAGAGGGTAGCTTGAACTAAAGTCTGAGTTAATGTTACAGACATCCAGCCACCACTTTCAGTCCTGGCAAGCTAATGTGGAATTTGATGATGATTTGTTGGCTAATTTTAATCAGTAGTGTTCTGCTGCAAATGCTTTTGAAAGGCCTTTTGATTTATTTGTCTTATAGTAATTTAAGAACTGAATATCAGAGCACAAAATTACTAATGTTCTTGAAACAGCAGCTTTAGCTGATGACAAAATATTGACCCACAAGAGTCATGCTAGGGATGTACACCCCCATTGTGACAGGAGAAACCTTAATAGTTGGCATTGTGATAGAATTCCAACTAATAGTGCATTGAAAGCTCTGCAGGCTGTGTATGATTCAGTTGCACAGTCGATAACTTTTTTCATTTAAAAAAACAACAACAGCAACTTCATGAGCACAGAGCAAAGTTTAGAGAGCTTAGCCCTGGTGATCTCCCGTTCCAGATACGATTTATGAATCTTTACTCTACCGTATGTTATACAGGCAAGTCTATATCATTGGTTAAAGAAAGGCAACCCAATTGTGCCATGTAAATGTTGATGTTATACCTGTGGTGCATCTGGGACTGCTAAGGTGTGTATAGGGAACTCTTTTGTACTCTTTTTTCCTGCTCTTTGGTGGAAGCCAGTTTGGACTTTGCGTGTTGGGTGTAATACATTTGTCAGTAACACAGTAATCTAATGCTTAACGTACTCAATTACTTTTATGATAAGTAATGAGTAATGTGTAATGCATTATTTTTCTTGAGTAATGACCCCAACACCTGGCTGTGGCAGATCATAACTCACAAGATGCAAGGGTTTAGATGACCTTATTATATATGGTTGCCTGAAAATTGTGGAACTACAGAATCTAGATGTGTTTGTTAGACATTTGCCTGCATCCAAATGTATTTTAGGATTTACAGATCTTTCATAGGGGACACACAATCCCACACGCAGCTGCTGGAGCATGGCAGTGATGTCAGGGATGCTATAGTGATCCAATTTGGCAATGATGATCTGGCATCATTTCTAAGTTTACATTTCTTCAGTATTGAACAGCAGACATTAACATTTCTTGTTGGAGGTCATTTAAAAAAGAATAAACCCCGACCCCCAGGGGTCGTTTGGTACCGGACCGCGAGATTTGAGGCTTGGGTGTGAAATTTATGGTTTTCAGGGTTTTTATCGATTTTTATCATTATTTTTTTTGATCGTTTTTATCGTTAACGGGGTTTCCTGTGTCATTTCCCATGTGGTATGAATAAATCTGCTTCTTTTCTTTTTGGTACCGGTACTGGTTTTATTTTGTTGTATTTATCTGCGACACCTTAAAGGCTGGTCTGTGAAAATATTGTCAGAAATAAACCGGTCCGTGGGGCAAAAAACGTTGGGGACTGCTGAGTATCTATAATACATAAACATCTCCATAAATATTCAAATAAATACATATAAAGGGAATGGATGCAAATTACATACAGATACAGATAAATGAGTAAATAAGAATTATGTATGGTATTAAGGGTGTGTGTGTGTTTGGGGGGGGCATGATGTTGAAAGAGCTTTTAGTGAATTCAGTGTTCAGAGCAGAGATGTGCAAAGCAGTCGGTATTGGTATTTGTTGAGGGGGGGAAGTATCAAAATAGGCGTAAAGATCCAGTTTTTTTGTGTTACAGTTCTAATTAACATTAGTGTAAGTATTCTTTAGTAGTGGTGCCGGTGGGGGGGATTGGTGCTTATGGGGGGGTTGGCAGACAGTACCAGGAATAAGATGCTTTAAGTGCATGTGATTATGCATAACAGATGTTGACAGATGTTTGACATAACTGCCTCTGCTGATCTGACTTTTGCACACATTACATAACAGTTTGGTTTCATCTGCAGCACTGAGTGTAAAATGCTTCCACACAAGTTGATCAAGTTGTTTTGGCTGGTGCAGGACCAAGAGGTGGCTCAGCAGCAGCAGCACTCTTTTCTGTTTGGTTGACCAACTCCATGTGGGGAGTTTCAGCTAAGTTAATGAGTGACGGAAAGCTCTGCTACTAGCCTATATCTTGCTGTCTGCAAAAGACAGAGTAACATATATGTACCATATAACTCCCACAGGTGCATACAGTTCGACACAACAGAAGCATTGTTTTATCCTTTTAAACCGAACTTTAACGTTACTCTGTCAACAGCCTATTGTCTAAATCCGGTCCTTTTTTGCGCCACGGACAATATTTTTACGGACCGGACTTTAAATACAACAAAATAAAACCAGTATCGGTACCAAAAATAAATAAATAAAAATATGTATTCATAACACACGGGAAAAGACACAGGGAAACTGAGGTAACGATAAAAACGAATAAAACCCTATAAACCATAAATTTCACAACCGAACCTTATCACTCACGGCCCGGTACCGGTCCACGGCCCGGGGGTTGGGGACCGCTGGTCTAAATTACTAACAGAGCTACGTAAACAGAGCGAACATGAGAGCACTGCAGACGTCAATAATGCAGCGTAATGGAATCATCTCCCGATCCTCGCTAAAGTTCTAACTGCCTCCGGAACCCAGTTAAGGTCCAAAAAATCTATTCAACAAACATAGTGATGCAGTTCAGTTCAGTCTTGTCTGCGTGGAGCAGCCTGTGTCATTCACCTTTTACATGCACTGCGGTCTAATAAGGACACTCAGCTTTTTGATATAAAGTTTTTCTTGTTCCCGAACACAAATATTTTTAAAAATATTTATTCAAAATAAGTATTCGTAAAAAAACACGATATTCGTGCTCATCCGAATCCACCCCTAGTTCAGAGTTTTTATAGCCTGAGTAGGCAAGTGTGTTTTTGTAACACTTTAACTCAGCTGTGACCCGTGGAGGGCCAGAGGCACCAAAATGAATGAATTAAATATGCCACGAAGTAATTAATTATATGTTTAATTAATTAATTAAATTATTGCAGAGAGTAATTAACACCACCCAAAAAGTCATTGGCTGCCCTCTGCCAGATCCTCCTGTCTCAGAAAAATCAGGGCCATCACAGGTGACCCCTTGCACCCCGCCCACCTGCTGCCCTCTGGTCTGCTCCTCAAGTCAGTCAGGTCCCACACCTCCAGACTCACTCACAGCTTCTTCCTCTGGGCCATTCAGACTGTTAACAAACACTATCACCCCACACCACACCCCTACCCACCCACCTCACCAATCTGAGCTATGGTCTCAGTAACCCTCATCACTCAGGCCTCTCACATATGGACTCTATATTCACACCACGTCCTTACTTCTTCCAAGCACTTTGCTGTCCATTGTGTGCCTTTCTCTTGTTTTGCATATATTCACAGCGGTGTGGAACACCCATAAGCTTGTTGTACATGTAAACAGGAAACATAATGAGATGCAGACATGATAACACGAGCTTGACAACATAGGACACACAGACATGAAACATGAGAGATTAAGACCCGCAGACCTAACATGACGAACAGACGAGAAACACACTGTAGATATATTCAGAGGGAAAAGGGAACATGAGACATGGACATAACGAAGTACAAAAAGAACATGATGGCTGGGGGAAAATACACATAGTAGATGGAATGGGTCATGGGGGGGGCAAGAGGAGGAGACGGTGGACAAAGACATTATTGAAACACATGAAGGGAGACTTAGACACAAGGGGTCTAATAAACAAAGAACTAGAACTGGGAAACAGGAGCTTAAGATGACTAAGTGAACTTAAACATAATCCATAAACATCAAAGTATATTAAAACTCAAAGTCTTGTGCTGAATGTCTTACTACCTTTTGTGGTTTTTAATGTCCATTTCATGTTGATTATTTCAGTGGCTGGATTGGCTTCCAGGAGGATAAGCCTGAAGCCATGCGAGGTCCATGGTGGTGGTCCTTCTCCACCCCCCCTTTGTTTTACAGTACCTGGGTGTAACGTTGGTGAGTTTGTATGTGCTCCTTTTTTCTTCTTCTTTTTGTCCTGAGCAACTGGTGAGTCCAGCTCAGCCTTTCTCTTGTTTTTACTTGATTATTGGACAGATTTATCTGCTTCAGTCAACTCTTGATAGTGATCCAGCCTGCAACTGCTTATAATTTCTTTTTATACATGTAATAAATATATCTTAATATTTAAACCAATGTATCTCACTGGGTTGCATTTTAAAACCTGTGCAGCCTTCTATTTAATTTGCTTAAATATTCCATCTTTATATTTCCTAGGAGTGAAATTCCCCTAGGTGGCAGGTCGCAACTTACTTAATGACAACCCCCCCTGAGCACATTGCCAGTAGCAAGACCTCAGGTTAAGTAGTTTTGAGACAAAGTTAAAGAGGCGAGGTTGAGATGGTTTGCAAATGTATAGAAGGGATAAGGTATATGAGGGATACCGCAGAGACGACTCGTGGAAGTAGTGAAAGAGGAGATGCAAATGGTGGGTGTGGTCTGTAGCTCAGCTGCAGGGGAGGTGTGGTGCAGTGGGTTCAGGTGGCAGTACCAGGGGAGGCTGGCCAGCACAGTTGGTGGTCATCATTAAGTCATGCCGCCACTTTTTCAGTAGCACCGGTCAGAAACTAGAAGAGAGAGGAGAGGAGCTGGAAGTGGACAGCTGCAGACAGCAGACATGACAGAGCAACTGTCTGTGTGGAACAGCTGCAGCTGCTGCTGTTCAGTATTATGGGGAATATGAGCTAGCTGCCATAACATCCTGGAAAGGCAATGCTGTAAATTGGGTTGTTCTGGCCAAGAATAACACTGAGTCATGTTACAGTTGGTGTGACAGAAGTGGATGCTCGACATGCTGAGATAAGATGGAAGCAGAAGATCCACTGTGGTGACCCCTAAAGCGAGTAGCTGAAAGAAATCTCTAAAATACTTCTGCAATTAAAAATCATTAACTAAGTAGTGACTGAAAGAATTACAAATGTGAGTGGCGAATATGAACTTTCTCAGAAAGGTGAATGGTTTCTCCGAGTAAGGAGCTCAAACATTCGAGGTGGACTAAGACTAGAGGCAATGCTCCTCAATATTGAAAAGAACCAGCTGAGGAGGTCCAGGCATCTCACTGGGATGCCTCCCTGTGCCACCTGGGAGAGGTGCTCTGAGGCATGTCCTACTCTGAGGAGGGCATAGACCAAGGACACACTGGAGAGATTAGATCTTTCTAGGCTGGCCTGGAAATCCCCTGGATGAGCTGCAGTAGGTGGCTTGGGAAGAGGAGGCCTGGGTTTCTCTGCTTAGATGCTCCCCCCGTGACCCGGACCTGGACAAGTCACAAAATTGTACAAGGAAGTTATTGATACTGCTCAAAAAATGTAAAAACACCTCTGAATCAGAGTATAGCATGAAGTCAATGAACTTCAGGAATAGTACTCTGCTAGTTAAGTAGCAGAGGGGATTGTTGACCAGGTTTAGCTACTTTGGTGTTAACAAACTTCACAACAGGTGCACTAGAGAGGCAACAATGAGACAACCCCAAAAAAGGAAATGGTTTTACATGCTACTAACATTGCTGCCCTCCTTATCTTTCCGAGTGTTTTTCACTATTTTTGCATTTAGTTTGTCACGGTTCTGGGTCAGTTTGACCCAGTATTTTGAGTTGTCATGTTTTTGCAGGTTTAGTTTAGTTCCATGTGTCATTTTCTGTCTGTCTCTGTGTCGTGTCTGCATCTTTGTTTAGTGGTTTCTTGTTCCTGTTTTATTGTGAAGGTCTGCGTCTCATGTGAGTGTGTTCAGTTTTACCTCTTGTCTCGTCTCGTTGATTACTCCCAGCTGTGCCCCCACCTGTGTGTAATCTCCCTGTGTTTCTCTGTGTGCATTAAAGTCTTTGTAGTTGGTGGTCTGTCTGTGTATTCCACCATGTTTCATCCATGTGTTCCCTGCCGTCACCATCTTGTACCGTCGTCCACCTTGCTTCATGTTTGAGTTCCGGTTTGTATTCAGTAGTTTAGTTGTCTCCAGTATAGTTTAGTGTGATCTCTGTTTCCATTTTTCCACTGGCGCATTGTGTTCAATAAACCACCTTCACTCCTCCACTTCTGCATGCGATTGAATCCTCATTTATTATTTTCATATGGCTCATCTCACTCGTCGTGACAGTACGGAATAGCCAGATATGGATCCAGCGGCAGTCACACCACCCAGGGAGCTTCAGGAGGCCGTTATCGACTCTGCTTCTAAATTAATTTACCAGTGGTTAGAGCATGAGGGAGAAGCCCCTCTTTACACTGTGGAAGCCAACCTACAACACCTCATTTCCGGTTATCCCTGGTTATTGGACTCTCTGCATCCGCTCGTGCAGAATTTCGTTCTCCACGAGCTTCACCTACGCCCCCCTGCTACCGCTCGCCTGCTCGCTTCAATGGAGGACGTGCCGTCCGAACCGCTGGACGAAGGATTACCCGGCCTGTCGGAGCCGTCTCCAAGAAAGAAGCGACGTTTGCGCTGTCGGCGTGGCACCCCACATGTAAACAATCGGCTGTGGTGAGTGAAAGGGACGCTTTTTCTGCTGCGTCAGACTCTGTGACTGTGTTTTCTGGAGCTATTTTTTGTGTGTCTTCTGAAGATAACAATAATTTTTCTGTCTCACCCATGGCCACTGCTTCAAAGTCTGTTTCTCCTGAGCCCACGCTCTGTGTTAATGACTGTTTCCATTCTGTTTCCAAGCCTGGTATTATGAATTTAGAGAATGGAAATGTTTGGGACCCTTTTTTTACCTGCGCTGATTCATTCAGGGGAAGTTGTAAACCTCACCGAAACAGTTTTTCCTGATCATGTTCTTCCATCCACACTTTCACCACAGTTTAACGTTGGGTCTGCAATTCAGTTAACCGCAGTTCAGTCAGCCGCTCCACCACCTGTTACAACTTCGCTACCTGAAGCTCAGTTGCCACCAGTTCAGCAGCCTACCCACTCTTTCATTCAGCCTCCATCTTCACTGTCTAATTCTAAGCAGGGAACACACTTCACCACAATATCTGCTGGTTCTCTTAAGCTGGCCATGTCAGAGACAGTTGCTCCCTCTAGGGCCTCCCCAGAGGCTGGGTGTCAGTCACCAGCCAACTCTGGACCCCTAGAGGTCAAGACGCCAGCGCCAGCAGCCTCACTGGAGAACTCACCAGAACAGTCTCGGCTCTCAGCACCCCCTGAGAGTTCAAGTGAGTTCATCCGTCCGCCTCCGTCCTCTGCTGAGTGTATTGGGGAACACTTTCAGCCCTCTGAGGACTGCATCCCACTGTTGCTGCCTGAGTCTAGCCACTGTGCAGCTCAGTCCCAGCCAGTGTCCACACTGGCAGAGGTCTGCGTACTGGCTGCTTCAGTGTCTGTTTCCACTGGAGGGCCCGAGGAGCCCGTCCAGTCTCAAGCCACGTTAGCTGGGGGTTCAGGTGAACCCAGCCAGCGTCCTGCCTCGTCGGCTGGAGGGCCTGAGGAGCCCATCCTGCCTCAAGTGTCGTCAGCTGGGGTTCGGGAGAACCCAGCCAGCCTCGAGTGTCGTCAGCTGGAGGGCCCGAGTCGCCCGTCCAGCCTCGAGTGTCGTCTGCTGGAGGGCCCGAGACGCCTGTCCAGCTTTAAGCCAAGTAAGCTGGTGGGTCTGAGGAGCCCACCCAGCACCACGCCTCGTCTGCTGGGGGTCCTGGAGGACCCAGCAAGCACATCCTCACATCTGCTGACGGTCCGGGGAAGTTTGTTCAGCCACCACCTGCTGAATCATCCCCTGTGACTTCTACACCGTTGCCTGCATCCACATCACCTCCTGCAGCATCACCTACTGCAGCATCACCACTGTCAGGTTCCGCAGCCGTGCCTTCATCCACACCTGGTCCTGCCTCCGTGACACCGTCTTCGTCTGGTCCTGCCTCGTCTTCGTCCTCGTCTGGTCCTGCCTCATCTGGTCCGGCGGTTGCCACACCGACGTCAGAGCCAACTCGACCCGTTCCGCCTCTCCTCTGCCGGCCATTTTCCGGGCCTCTAAGTTAGCATCATGGCCTTCGGGGATGGCCTCCTGAAAAAGTTTGTCGCCGCCGCTGGCATCGTGGCCGACCTCCGGACCTGCTCAGTGGCCGCCACTGCCTTCCAAGTGGTCGGCCTCCTGATTGGTTTTGCCTGCGGCGCCGCCGTTGCCGTGTGCACGGCCGGCCTCCAGAACTGTCTTGGTCTTTGTGTTGTCGACCCCTGGGTCGACCCCCTGAACTTTTCTCGGACTCTTGTTGAACTCTAATTTTACAGCATTGACAGGAAGAGGGAGCAGACAGCCCCTCCTTCTAGAGTGGGTGTTGGGTGTATCTTGGCGGTAGCCAACTAGGTGTTGTCTCCACAGTCAGCCTGGTATCATGCGGGTCAGCAGAGCAGTTACTCCATTACAGTGTGGTACCTGGATCTTGCGGGATCCCTTTGTGTCAGTCTTGTGTCTTTCAGACTGATAGCTCCTCTGCTTCTTAGGGTTGGCCTTCATTTCTGGCAGGGTGCTGACCTGGTGGGCATGTGCTTAAGGTATTGGACCGCACCGTCTCCCCATGCGCTGTTTTACATATGGAATATGTAAATGAGCGGACAGATAGTCTTGATGTGATAGAAAGCATGCTGTTATTTTGCAACCTTGGTTCTCTGAGTGAGAAACTCTCTCCCCAACTTTAAGGACACTTGGAAACACGTCCCAATGACACTATCAGCGATTTCATGTCTGCACAGCTGTTTTATAGTTAAGCTGTGAGGTGTGGCAGTACTGTCTTGAAGAATTTTATACAACCTGACTAATAGGGGGTCATTCTCCTGTACATGCGGGATATGTAACAGAGCAGAAGAGAACCGAGGTTACACAGTAACCGTTCATATCCTGGTTTCTCAGATTCGTTTTGTGTCTTGTGTGAGTTTTTGGTTGTTCTACTTTTGTGTTTACAAGCTACAGTATTAAAGCTGCTGTGTTAGTTGATTTTTTTTTTTTTTGGTCTCCAAGTCCTGCATTTGGGTCCTGTCTAGAATTCATCTTAAAATCCTTTTGTTCACTAATAAATGCCCTGTCATGGTGCTCGGTTGGCGACCCAGTGCTTTGAGATTTGTTCTGATTTGATGTTTGATTTTTTTCATTTCATTCATTCTCTATTAGTGTTCAGGTTTTGTTCTCAGGGTCTCTAGGTCTTAGGCTTTCTTCCTCTGTTTAGTGTCTACTTATCCCTGTCCAGGTGCTTTCTCTGTGCTCTGTTTCGTGTCTCTGTGTCTGTGGACTTCCTGTTTTACTTTGAAGGTCTGTGTCTTTTGTCTCGTCGCGTTAATTAGGATCAGCTGTGCCTCCCTCCTGTTTGCCATTCCTTGTTTCCGTGTGTGTATACAGTGCGTGGTTGCCTGTGTTTCCTGGTGTCTCTCTTCGTATCTCTGTTCATCATCCCGTGTTCTTCCCTGCATGTTATGGTTTCAGGTTTGTTCTCTAGTTTTCCCAGTTCAGATCTTTTCTTAGTTCTGTCCTCGCCATCCTCGCTTTTGTTTGTTTTCACCTCCTGTTAATAAAGCTTACTTGCATCATCAGCCAGTGCCTGCATTTTGGGCCCTTCTTAATAACTCCACACGGCTTGCCCTGCGAACCTTGACATGCCCCTTATTGAATACTTAGATCAGCTGATGAGTAGGTGTTCATAGTTCAATGTACCAGACTTGCTGCTACAGGTAATTAGACTTTTACCATTGCAGCTCTGAAACAGAACAACATGTCCTTTAAATATGCTATAAATAAACATTTTTCTTTTCTTTTTAAAATTTATTTGTTCTTTTTTCTTTGTTCAGTTTTTAAATAAAATCATATAATACACTATAATAAACATGACTTGTGCATAATCATTTATGATAAAACACATATGTCAGAGTAGAAACCGCTTCTTAGTCTATTAGTCTTTGTTCTGATGTGTCCGTATCTTTTGCCTGATGGCAGCAGTTTGAAGAGATTATGAGCAGGGTATGAGGAGCCTCCACATATCTATAGTATAATACTCACCATATCTCTTTGTTGTGCTTCCAGTCAGGTCTTCAGGATGGTAGCATGGTATGTGGGCGTGTCTGAGGACAGCAGCAGCAGTGAACAGCAGTCATGGAGATGGAAGGTACTGCTGAGCCAGCCTTTGTGGATGTGGACCAGGGCCTGACTTTAGCCTGTGTCGCCTTCCTCTGCTTACTGCTGATGGCCATGATCATCCGCTGTGCCAAGGTCATAATGGACCCATATAGTGCGATTCCTACCTCCACATGGGAGGAACAGCACTTGGATGACTAACAAACTGAAACACATATATACATATACAAGGGGGTAGTGGTGGTTTTTCATTTCACTAAATGACAGTGTGTGTTTTTTTTCTTCTCTAAAATGTTGAAGCTCCAGAACACATGTACTGCTGTACAATCGAAAATTGTATGAAATCCAGACATAAACATGGAATTTACACATCAGCAAAGATTGAAGGAAATGCTGCTGTTTGAAAAACCATTGTTGGAGTGACACTAATACAACCGATACAATAACCTTGGCTTTTGTGCCTAGGGATGTCTTCCAGAGCCTGAATTCTTGTTTGTGTAATAAACACTATTAGTATTTACAAGTGGACAAAACACTTGACTGACCGCACATTTCCCTTTACAACATTACAGACTGGAGAAAAAAAGCAGACGATGATATAAAGAAGAGGACCCTTTCACAAAAGTGGAAACAAAGAAAAATACCATATAGTGATAACACATAACTTAAGTAATGTTTAAGAATAATCTAAAGTATCATTTTAGTTTATTGCAAGTTTTATTTCTTGGTGTTTTATTTACAATTCTGGAATGCTGACAAATATGATGGAACGTCTGAAGATATTGGAACAGATTAAATCAAAGTCATCATTTGATGACTGATAATTATATGTAGTCATCAACCACAGTTTATTACAGTTGTCCAAAATATTGTTTTTCCCTGTTTTTGGAACTTTGGTAGAAATTAGCAGTAGATAATCATGAAGCCATGAGGTTAACCTCATGGACACCTGATTGATTTTTTTTAAAAAAAATTTTATTTAAAAAAAGCCTAAAATATAGAGATTTGCCATTACTTTGGAGATAATAATAATAATAATAATAATAATAATAATAATAATAATAATAATACATTTTATTTATTGGCACCTTTCAGACCCTCAAGGTCACCTTACAATGACACGTGAACAATAGCATAAAAACATAAAAAAAAAATATGTATATATAGTAAACATGGTAAATAAAATTTAGACATAAACAGTCATAAAGGCAAGTATAAAAACTGAGCAGGTAAAAATGGACTAAGACAGATCAGGTGTATGCAATTCTAAATAGATGAGTTTTGAGACGTGATTTAAAAGTGGTGAGACAGTGTGTGGTCTCGGGGCAGAACAACTAAAGGCTCTGAAGAGAAATGAAGACAGAAAAAACTAAACAACAGCAGTGTTTGATGGGTTATTTAAGTTGGGCCATGTGCTACCTGGTCCCCAACAGCAAAGGACAAGACACTGAAAACTGACCAAATTTCAGTCAAGAGATCACATGATGTGATGCAGCCACGAGGTTAACCATTAACCCTCTGCGGCCCAGGGCATAATTTGCCGTTTTTTAATACTTTTGATCGTACTTTTATATTTATTTCACCTTAAAAAACTATTTGTCTTGCCTTGTTTGCTATAATTTTTTAGCACAACCTCTCATCAATTTTTCATTTTGCCATTCTGCGTTAACACAACTGATCTAAAATCACACATAAAACATAAAATCAGAGTCGGAAAAAACTCACAAACATGTTTAGCGAATCATTTTCATACTTTTAAATGCAAATATAAATCGCACATTTTTAAAACGTATGCACAAATTTTGCCAACAGCAAAGTAACATGCTGTTTACCTAAAAATGCAGCCAATTTCTCAGGCGCTTTTGTACAACCCTTTAAAACTACTAAATTAAAGAACAATCTGGTTTCACGATAAGATGCCACACAAATTTGACCATTTTTGCCGCTCCAACAAATATTTTCTGCCCACAACAAGACAGAGGAACAGTCCTAGGTCTAAAAACTGACAACAGGTGTATCACTCCTGTTTTCCACCTGGAGACAGCGTTTACAATCTGCCTTCATTAGTGGCTTCATTGTTTTGACGCTCAAAACAAACAAATGACTACACTACACATTAACTACATAAGACAACAATACACACAAACTACACACTCCTAAAACGCTAAATGTGAAAATACGCTATCTCCCTCGCTCGCTCGCTCTCTCTTGCCTGATGTCACTCCCAAAACTTTCCCGTCTTCCTGCCAAATGCCTTGTTTTGCCATATAATTCCAGGGAACGAATACCTAAATAATCATATTTTTGACTACAGGCCCAAAGTTTCTAAGTAAAAAATGTAATTAAATTTTGATTAATTACATGGCAGGTCATGGTTTTAACAAACCTTTTGACCTTTTAGTAAAGTTGTGTTGGTCCCAGGTCTCATTATTACTATTGAAATGATGGCCTACAAAACTGCAAAAATACAAAGTTGTGTTAAGAACATTAGCCATGATCTCTGTTATGTGCTGACAGTATATCGTATGATGTGATTTTGACATATGATGTAATGTTATTTTGGCCATCCACAGTAGACAAATGCAACAGCCCCAGTTACTTAAATATTCAATGCTGTCATCACAAAAGAAAAGGTTAGACCAGCATACTTTAAAATGATTCATTTCTGGACAGAGACAATGGCACTTAACTGATTAAACAAGTTTACTAATAATTTCAAGTACTAGTCAGAACTTAATAACGGACAACAAGATAACATATGAGTGGTTACCAGGCTCTACAGAAAACAAACTGCATTACTGGACCTGTAGGGTCCAAGGTTTTTAAGGTTTTCACCAATACTAACAGATAAATTGCAGCAATTTCAGTCTTCTAAATATGACCCTTGCAAGTTGCCAGACTCATGGAGATGAAAAGCCAAATCACCAGAGTGCCCCTTTATATCACTTATTACACAAATACAACATAACGAGGCCTTTGAATATTACTTTCGCTGTCAGCCACATGTGAAAATTTTATATGTTTTTTTAAATAACTCTGACTTGACAGAATTATAGCTTGTTTTTGATGTAGTGTCTGTGAGGATTAATGCTCAAACAATCTGTAGCCTTTACGACAGCAGTCTTGCTTGATTATGTGCTAATGCATGTTGATGCATAGGATTTCCTCTCCTGGTGGTGAAAGGAATGCACACACCGTGTCCATGCAAAGATAAACTCCAAAGCAGAGATTGAATGTGTCCCGGTTTAGGGCAGTATAGCACTGACACCTTTGCCTGTCTCAGCCACTAGTTTAAAATAAGCTGGGTGTTCTTGTTGCATATGTCTGACTTATATTTGTGCGTAGACTGCATTTATCATGTATGAAATGTAAGATGCATGTTATGAAGTGCCTATGCTCATAATAAACAACAGAGGAGCCATTTAATACAGAGTTCTAGATCAGCTCCTCAAATCCTTTAAAGTCCTTGGACAACTTTTCATTTGGGTTTCAAAATTGTATAGTGTCTTTCTCCACAGACAGCCATGCTCCATCTACCAGAAAACATATCCATACTCTGATACATGCATCAGAGAGCAACCTGGGGGTGGTATCTTGCCCAAGGGTATTTGACATGCAGCCTGGAGCCTCCAGGGACTGAACCTCTAACCATCCAATCAGTAGATGACCTGCTCTACCTTGTATCCCAGAGTCTGTGGGCTACACTCTATAGGCATTAACTACTCGTAGAACTGGTCATCTACCACTGAGGGGTTAAGTGTCCAGCTACTACAGTATGTATGTCCAAATATCTTTGGGCAAGATACTGAAGCCGAGTTGCCCTTAATGCATTCATGTGAATGTGTGCGTGCCTTCTAGCAACTACCAAGAAACAAACAGATAGGCAACAAACTAAAAGACAAACACAGATGATCACTGAAAGGATCAGGTGATGCTGCAACATTTTGTGACAACCGATTGGATATTTACTTCATTTCAGTTCAATGTTATTTATATAGCGCTAAATCACAACAACAATTGCCTCAAGGTGTCACGAAGTGGGATGGACTCAAGCGCAGAAAAGGCAGCTAGAATACAGTTCCGTTTATTACTATACAACACCAGGTGCAAATATATACAAGTGAGAGGGCGGGGGGAATCCAGGGCACAGGGAAATCCGGGAAAGGAGCTCTTCACACACGAGGGACTTCACAAAAAACACAGCACATCAGCAGCCCGCACACCAAGGGTTCCAGGGAAACGGAATTCCTGTTTACAGACAACAAGTGATTAATCCAAAGGGTCAGCGACACGAAAAGGAAACAAGAGACTAGTACTCCGGAGCTTACTACTGAGGTTACTCAATAGTCCAGCAACGAGATGTTTCCAACCACTGCCTTAAGTAGTGGATGAATTTAGGCGATGAGCCACAGGTGTGTGATTAACTTCAGGTGCGAGGGCCAGGGGCGGGAGCCCGCAATGAGCTCTGCCCCGGCGAGACACGGCAAGCGTGAGAGAGGTAGATGTAAACAAGAAACATATGTAGCCAACCTGAGTCAGCCGGGCAGACACGGGGACCATGACACAAGGTGCTTTATATTGTAAGGTAAAGGTCCTGCAATAATACAAAGAAAACAGATGAAAGGATCATATGACCTCCATGAGCAAGAGTTTTGGTGATAGTGAGAAGGAAAAAAACTCCCTTTTAACAGGAAGAAACCTCCAGCAGAACCAGGCTCAGGGAGGGTTATCTGCCACGACTAGTTGGGGGTGAGGGGAGGAAGGCAGGACAAAGACACATGTCGAAGACAGCCCGAGATAACATCAAATAATTGAATGCAGAGAGGCCTATTAACACATAGTAAGTGAGAAACGTGACTGAAGAAGACACATTCAATGCATCATGGGAATCCCCCAGCAGCTTACATCTATTGCAGCATAACTAAGGGAGGATTCAGGGTCACCTGGTCCAAACAAAACTAAATGCTTTATCAAAAAGGAAAGCTTTAAGCCTAATCTTACAAAGAGCGTCTGTCTCCCGATTCCAAACTATCAGCTGGTTCCAGAAGAAGAGAGGCCTGAAAACTGAAGGCTTAATATGTGCGTTGAAGGACATGTCCTGGTCAAAAATGACTCCAAGGTTCCTCACAGCGTTACTGGAGGCTGAGGTAATGCCATCCAGAGTAAGAGTCTGGTTAGATACCATATTTCTAAGGTTTTTATGGCCGAGCACAATAACCACAGTTTTAACTAAATTTAGAAGCATAAAATTAGAGATAATCCAGGTCTTTGAGTCTTTAAGACATTCCTGCAGTTTAACTACTTGGTGTGTGTTATCGGACTTCAAGTTCAACCTACAACAGGAGCTGCTAGTGATCTTCTACGCTGCCATCATCCAGTCTATCCTGTGCCCACTAATCACTGTCTAATTGGGCTCAGCTACGAAGCAGGACAGGACCAGACTGCAATGGAGAATCAGGTCTGCAGAGAGGATTATCGGTACTGATCTTCCCTCCATCCAAGACCTGTACAGGTCCAGTGTTTGGAAACAGGCAGAAAACATCTCTGCAGACCCCTCACACCCCGGAAAAACTATTCCAACTGCTGCTTTCAGGCAGGTGTTGTTTACAAAAACCACAGAGACAGTTTCTTCCCTCAGGCTGTCACTCGGAAGGACACCGTGAAATAACGCACAGCTATATCATTCAGGTTGTATACCCATATGCACAATGAACTACACAGTTTTTCATTTACAAGCTATACAAACTTGTTTGTATAGTATCTTAAGACTTTCTGCAATTTTTTTTCTTACTTTTTATCTGTGAGCTGGAGTCAAAACTTGGAGTGTTCACAAAGAGCAGAAAAATGTTATACAAGAACCAGAGCAGTGAGTGACGTGAAATAAAATAAAATAAAAAGTATTATAGCAATAAAACTGTATTTTTCAAGGGTGAGAAGCTGTTATCCAAAAGTTGACCAAAATGACATTTTGTTGACGACAAAATGTATAAAGACTTCAAGACTTCAGCCAATAGAGAAACACATGAAGGAGGAAAATGATCTGATGGAGACTGGAGAAGATCAGCCAGATGGACAACATGTGTCGCAGCTGAAGTGCCAGAAACCAGGAAGCTCCACCATGAAGGGAAGGAGAATCCCAGCACAGCTTGAGACGTGCAGGCAGGGAGATTCAAACAACAGCAGCAGACCAGCATCCAACTGTAATAGTATTAGTAAAAATGTACAAATGAAAGATTTTTTCACAGATCAATAAAAATGTACATGGGCCAATAAAACTCTGAGCTGAGGGGCTGTTGGGTTGGACAGCGAATTAATATTAACATTAATTATTAACATCTACACCATCACAATGAGTCATTTTCAGCAGTATAACATGTTGCATCAGCGCACAGGGCAAACTTTTCTTTACTGCAGCAACCACGTACAAGCAATACAGACACAGACTCACTCATTCACTAACACTTACACAGGCAGAAACACATGCACAAAAATACACACATGGACACACAGGAGACACAAGTATACCTTATTTTATTTGACATTACTGCACATTTGATATGCCATGTAAATACACTGAAAGGGTTAGTTTTTAGTTGTTGTTTGCAGTTGAACTATTAAACATTGGTTTCCATTTGAGAAATTGCATTATTATTATTAGTAGTAGTAGTAGTAGTAGTAGTAGTAGTATTAATTCCGATCAATTACTCACAAACACACCTCTCTAACTAACCATCCTCTGAGATTTCAGAAGACGTATGTTATTATTGGGAAATGACATGTTAAACGCTCCCTAACTGCTGGTATTTTTCACCTTTTCGGTGGCTCCGTAATGTGCTTACAGTCTCCTTGCAAGCTCGTGATGATCCTCAGAATTACCTCAGATCCAGTTCACATAAAAAGAAAATTCCTGTGTCTTGTAGACAGCTTTCACAGAAACAGGGTCTTTATCTTTGGTTATGTGATATTCTCAAGAACTTCTTATAGACTTCAGAAGGCACAGACAGGTCCACTCCTGTCTCATTATGACTGGAGAACAGGTGGAATCTGTCTCCACTTTCAGGTTTCTGGGTACCCATATATCAGCCGCTCTCACCTGGATGCACTACACTCACCCTGAGTCCATCAGCAGCTGCACTTCCTCCGTGTCCTCGGGAAGAATGACCTCGACCAGAAGCTGCTGCTGGCCTTCTACTGCTCCTCAGTGGAGAGCACACTGTCCTGCTGCCTGGATGTCTAAGGGGCCAAAGCTGAGAACAGGAAGACTCAAATTCTGTTATGCAAAGATTAGTTTCCCTGTGTCGAGGTAAGTGAAATGCAGGGAGGGATTTCCTTGCCAGGATGATGGAGGATGCATCAAGACATTCCAGTCTGGATTACAGCATTTGTCACTGACCTCTGTATGGCGCCAAAGAGCCTTATGTAATTTGCTAATTATTTGTAATTAATTTAAACTTTCATGAATACCTGGACCCTATCAATGTTGCACAAGTAGTCCAACAAAATGCCTCCAGCCTCCAGCAGCCCACTGGTGTGACCAAACAATGAGAAAGACATTTCATGAGGGTGGCCCGAGGGCCCCGTGCCCTCTACTGGCCCTGTGTGCACTGCCCAACACCACAGAGTCTCATTGAGATTTGCCATAGAATTTGAGAATTGACAGGTCCAACATTGGGTCCTAGGTTCCTCTCGGTGCAGTAGCCAGGACAGGTCATCCTCTAACACTCAGAAAAACACATTTCAGATTTTATTTCAAGTTAATTCATTAATTAATTAAACAAAAGAAAATGAAAGAAAGAAAACAGAACGAGGTTGTAGGCTTTATGTGGTCAGATTTTGTTTAATATCTCCATCCAAACTGATTTCCAGGTCAACATGTGATGTCACACAACATCATGTGGCTGGGACTGGACCAAAGACCTGGACTGAATTAGCTTTCAAACCGAGTGGATTTCTGCTACGTGTCTATCAGCATGTTACCCTCAGCAGCTCTTTTTCATGTATTTTTTCTATATTTTTCTATATTTTTCTATATATACTTAAAAAAACACATTTTCTAGTCCTGTCAAAGGGCAAAACCCCATTTCCATAGAGACTGTGTCAGCTCCCAAACAGACAAAAAACAAACTAAAAACCAGCACGGCACACCGTGTTCACTGTTCATAATCATAAACTACACCTTTATTGGCTGCTATTTCCAAGCACATTGTGCGCTGTCGGTCCTGCGTGCTACACAACAACATTCAATATTTAGTATTTACTGCTGTTTACACTTAGCTAGATTAACGTGATGGTGTTGTGTTTAGTATGTTGCTCTGTTTTTTTGTTTGTTTTCTCTTCTTTTTCTCTCAACAGGTGATCCAGGAGATTTTTTTCTCTTCTTTCTCTTTTTAAGTGCCCTTTCTCACTGTCCCTTCTGGTTTTCTTTTCCTTCCTCTTTCTTTCTCCCTTTCCTATCCCTCAGTCATGTCTGTCCCATCTGTAACAACTGAAAATAAAATAAAAGAAATAATAACAACAAAGGTCGATCAAATAGACCAATACGGCAAGGCCGTGATGATCCATTTGGCAAAGTAAATCCATTGGGTCTCCTTGTTGGTCTTTAGACAACAATTCTGATGGCTAAAGAACCAAATGGGACAGGCAAAAAAAAAAAAAAATTAGGTCTCTCCCCTCCAAGTCTCTGTTAGTACATGACTTAATAATTGATCAACAAATTGATTTACTCTGCCTTACAGAAACCTGGTTGCAGCAGGATGATTATGTTAGTTTAAATGAATCAACACCCCCGAGTCATTCTAACTACCAGAAATCTCGAAGCACAGGCCGAGGGGGCGGTGTGGCAGCAATTTTTCACACCAGCCTATTAATTAATGAAAGACCAAGACAGACTTTTAATTCATTTGAAAGCCTGATGCTTAGCCTCATCCACCCCAGCTGTGAAACTCAGAAACCAGTCTTACTTGTTATCATCTATACACCTGGGCCTTACACAGAGTTCTGATTTCTCAGACTTTGTATCTGATTTAGTGCTCAGATAAAATAATTATTGTGGGTGATTTTAACATCCACGTAGATGCTAAAAATGACAGCCTCAACATGGCATTTAGGGCAGGGATAGCTCAGTAGGTAAAGTGGTCGCCCCATGATCGGAAGGTCGGCGGTTCGAATCCACCTAACGGCTACCCTGAGGTACCCCTGAGCAAGGTACCGTCCCTACACACTGCTCCCCGGGCGCCTGCTTAGTGGGCTGCCCACTGCTTCACTGAGTGAATGGGTCAAATGCAGAGAAAAACAAGTAATTTCCCCATGGGGATCAATAAAGTATCCATTATTATTATTATTATTATTAATCTGTTATTAGACTCAATTGGCTTCTCTCAAAATGTAAAAGAACCCACCCACCACTTTAATCACACTCTAGATCTTGTGTTAACATATGGCATAGAAACTGAACATTTAACAGTGTTTCCTGAAAACCCTCTCCTGTCTGATCATTTCCTGATAACATTTACATTTACAATAATTGATTACACAACAGTGGAGAGTAGACTTTATCACAGTAGATGTCTTTCTGAAAGCGCTGTAACTAAGTTTAAGAATATAATCCACCCACTGTTATCATCTTCAATGCCCTGTACCAACACAGAGCAGAGCAGCTATCTGAACGCTGCTCCAACAGAGGTCGATTATCTTGTTAATAATTTCACCTCCTCACTACGTACGACTCTGGATACTGTAGCTCCTGTGAAAACTAAGGTCTCTGACAAACAGTCAGAGCTCTGTTGAGCCAACAATCCCTTTAACGTTAACTAGTAATGACTTCATGAACTTCTTCACAAATAAATTTTTGTCATTAGAGAAAAAATTACCAATAATCATCCCACAGATGTAATATTATCTACAGCTACTCTTAGTACCATTGATGTTAAGTTAGACTCTTTTTCTCCAATTGATCTTTCTGAGTTAACTTCAATAATTACTTCCTCCAAACCATCAACGTGTCTTTTAGACCCCATTCCTACAAAACTGCTCAAAGAAGTCCTGCCATTAATTAATTCTTCGATCTTAAATATGATCAACCTATCTCTAATAATCAGCTATGTACCACAGGCCTTCAAGCTGGCTGTAGTTAAACCTTTACTCAAAAAGCATCTCTAGACCCAGCAGTCTTAGCTAATTATAGGCCAATCTCCAACCTTCCTTTCATATCAAACATCCTTGAAAGAGTAGTTGTCAAACAGCTAACAGATCATCTGCAGAGGTTTATTTGAAGAGTTTCAGTCAGGTTTCAGAGCTCAGCACAGAAACAGCTTTAGTGAAGGTTACAAATGATCTTCTTATGGCCTCTGACAGTGGACTCATCTCTGTGCTTGTCCTGCTAGACCTCAGTGCAGCGTTCGATACTGTCGACCATAATATCCTATTAGAGCGATTAGAACATGCTGTAGGTATTACAGGTACTGCACTGCAGTGGTTTGTATCATATCTATCTAATAGACTCCAGTTTGTGCATGTAAATGGAGAGTCCTCTTCACACACTGAGGTTAATTATGGAGTTCCACAGGGTTCAGTGCTAGGACCAATTCTGTTTACATTATACATGCTTCCCTTAGGCAGCATCATTAGAAGACATAGCATACATTTACACTGCTATGCTGATGACACCCAGCTCTATCTGTCCATGAAGCCAGATAACACACACCAATGAGTTAAACTGCAGGAATGTCTTAAAGACATAAAGACCTGGATGGCCGCTAACTTTCTGCTTCTTAATTCAGATCAAACTGAGGTTATTGTACTCGGCCCTGAAAAGCTTAGAAATATGGTCTCTAACCAGATTCTTACTCTGGATGGCATTACCTTGGCCTCCAGTAACGCTGTGAGGAACCTTGGAGTCATTTTTGACCAGGACATGTCCTTCAATGCACATATTAAACAAATATGTAAGACTGCTTTCTTCCATTTGCGCAACATCTCTAAAGTTAGAAATATCCTGTCTCAGAGTGACGCTGAAAAACTAGTTCATGCATTTATTACTTCCAGGCTGGACGACTGTAATTCATTATTATCAGGAAGTCCTAAAAACTCCCTGAAAAGCCTTCAGCTAATCCAAAATGCTGCAGCAAGAGTCCTGACAGGGACTAGAAAGAGAGAGCAGATTTCTCCTGTTTTGGCTTCCTGTTAAATCCAGAATTCAAAATCCTGCTCCTCACATACAAGGTCTTAAATAATCAGGCCCCATCTTATCTTAATGACCTTGTAGTACCATATCACCCTATTAGAGCACTTCGCTCTCGCTCTGCAGGCCTACTTGTTGTTCCTAGAGTATTTAAAAGTAGAATGGGAGGCAGAGCCTTCAGTTTTCAGGCCCCTCTTCTGTGGAACCAGCTTCCAGTTTGGATTCAGGAGACAGACACTATCTCTACTTTCAAGATTAGGCTTCAAACTTTCCTTTTTGCTAAAGCATATAGTTAGGGCTGGACCAGGTGACCCTGAATCCTCCCTTAGTTATGCTGCAATAGGTGTAGGCTGCCGGGGATTCCCATGATCAGAGATGGGCAGTAACGTGTTACTTGTACCGAG
Source organism: Maylandia zebra (assembly GCF_041146795.1). Classification (NCBI taxonomy): domain Eukaryota; kingdom Metazoa; phylum Chordata; class Actinopteri; order Cichliformes; family Cichlidae; genus Maylandia; species Maylandia zebra. The sequence continues at coordinate 44,291,389 of NC_135167.1, forward strand.
TAGCTACGACGTAATGGGAAACTCACAGAGAAACTCGCGGATTCTTTAACTGACCGCGGCACACCTGCACCAGGGTAAACCTCCGCCTGCCCCACTCCTGCTTTACAGGTGAAAATAGAGCAACAGGACCGCTGAGTCTTTGACTTTATTTATTTTCTGCTGTGTTTTACTTGCATCTATTTGAAAGACTGAGTGTAAACACAAAAAATATTTTATTTTATGTGCTGGAATGTGCAGAAAAGAGGTTTAAATGTTAAACTAATTTCTTCCAGTCAGAGAATGTTGCATATAATTTAATTTTTGCTTGATGCATAAAGTTAAAAGATTAAAACTAATAAAACAAGTTTTAAAAAGAGACTTTTCCATTTGATTACATTTTGTATGATGGATTATGCAGAAAAAGTAGAATTGGGCTGAAAGATCTATCACTTTATCACCTACTCAGGTTGTAAATCGTGTTTTTAAAAAGTAAATAATTAATTACTTTTGAAAATAAGTAATCAGTAAAGTAACTGGATTACTTTTTGGGGAAGTAATTAGTTACTGATTACTTTTTTCAAGTAACTTGACCAACACTGCCCATGATGCATTGAGTTTTTCCTTTTCTCACTCACTATGTGTTAACAGACCTCTCTGCATTGAATCATATCTGTTATTAACCTCTGTCTCTCTTCCACAGCATGTCTTTATCCTGTCTTCCTTCTCTCACCCCAACCAATTACAGCAGATGGCCCCGCCCCTCCCTGAGCCTGGTTCTGCCGGAGGTTTCTTCCTGTTAAAAGGGAGTTTTTCCTTCCCTCTGTTGCCAAAGTGCTGCTCATAGGGGGTCATATGATTGTTGGGTTTTCTCTGAATCTATTATTGTACGATCTACTGTACAATATAAAGCACCTTGAGGTGACTGTTTTTGTGACTTGGCACTATACAAATAAAATTGAATTGAATTGAAAAGTGGGATTTTAAATCTTTTAGAAGCTTTTCAAATATGATCATCAGGGGAGATCTCATTTCATCTGTTTTGTTTATTTCTGACTGGTTTATTTCCTCATACTCTCACCTCTCAAAGAGTTGGGGCCCCAGAAGAAATCTACAAAAATCTGTGAAAAGAAAATGCTTCATTGCTCTTTTCCTACTTTTATCTAGAAATGTACACCCCAATCCTGGTCCAGATTACAAATGTTTGAGTACTCCTTGTGATGTTAAAGGTATTATTTATTTAAATGTCAGAAGTCTTCTTCCTAACCTGGATTCAGTGTAACTTTGGGTGAACACATCTGATTCTGATATTCTTATATTACCTGAAACCTTGCTTACAAAATCAATTACTGTTTAGCAATAATGAGACAGTGTGTCATGACGCTGTTTCTTCTTCACTGCACACTGAAGCAAATACAGAATCACCACCTCCAGACAGCTTTTTTTTATTCATTTTTTATTCAGCTTTTCAGAAATGATTGTCAGATTTTTGGAAGCATTCATTCTTGCATCATCTTTACCCTGTATTCAAGTTTACCAATTCATCTTTTTCCTATTTTTGGTCATATGCATATCCTGTTCCACTGGAGTTTCAGATAATAAGGTCAAAATGTTTACAAGTCCTGAAAAATCAGAATGACCTGAACATTTACATTTAACCAATTTTAAGCTGCTGCTCTGTAAGGTGACATAGAGAGATAATATATTCATCTCAGATCAACTTCTATGGAAGTGGAAGAGCTCCAGTTGGATAATTCTGAATGCAGCTGTGTTCCTGAGGTGGCTGAGTAAGTCCGCATGAAAACAAGACAATAACAGAACCAAATTTAAAATGGATGATTTCGTCATAGAGGGGATACAAAACATCAGTAACACTGATCCTGGTACAGCAGTAACATTGTGATATGATACAGGACAATCTCTCTGCTGGATGGTTATTTCATTATAGATCAGTAACAAGGTCAGAGATCACATTGAGAGAAATCTGCATTCATTCTTTACTAAAGCCCATAGCGCCCCTTTAAAGAGAAGAGGAGAGTGAGGGGGAAGGTCCATGTTGCAGTTTTCCATTGTTGTCATCAAAGCCAAGTGAAATACTTGTGTGAGTAGACATCTGTTTTAGAGCAGCAAAGCTGGAAGGATTGTTCCCTGGCACGTCCCAAAGCCCACCCTGTAGCCATCTCCTTCACAGTAACCTAAACAGAGGAAGCCATTGGACACGTATATGACCAGTGTCATGATGCTGTGTAATACTGTGTAAGCTCGAAAGCTGAATTTCTGACAGGCAATATAAAAGTAAAACTTTCTCTACTTTAGTGAGCCATCTGTTTGTAGTCATACATTTGTTTAGGGCTGTGCGATATGACCAAAATCTCATATCCCGATATAAGACATTTATTGTCCTGACAACGATATATATCAGAAAAATTTTAGATTTTCTGCCAATTCTGTGAATCTCGACTTGCATGAAATGTTTTCAGCTGGGTGTTGAGTCTTTTGACCCATGCATGAAACTATACATTTTCTGATATAAGTAGTAAAGGCCGCTTATATCTAAAAAAAAAAGCGAGAACTTTAAGAAATTAATAGAGCCACTACAGTGACCATCACAACGCTGATAAAATATTGCTGTAAATTGTTTATTTGCAACACCACGAAACTGTCACGGCTGGCGGGGTGAGCCGTGTGGTGTGGAGGAAATGGAGGACCCAAAATGCAGCAGTGACTGATGGTACGAGTGATGTTTATTCACAAGTGGTAGTGGCAGAAACAGGCAGAGAGGTATGACAGAACAACTGAAGAAACCTAAACTGGGAGAACTAAATGACAAACCTGAGACCATACAAAAGGCGTGCGGGGCAGAGAGACGCAGAGACAGGAACACCATAGAACGCAGAGATACACAGAGGAACGCAGACGAGCCGACAACGAACACAGACCGACACCCACTAAATATACACACACAAGGTAATCAGGTAATCACACACAGGAGGGAAGAACAGCTGAACCTAATACACATGAGGACCGGAGGAGACAAGCTGAACACAATAACAACAGACACAGACTTTCAGAACAAAACAGGAAATCTAGGACCCGAACCGGACACAAGGGGGGAGGACACAGAATAACTAGAACAGAGGAAAATAATCACAAAACACAAAACGCTGGGCCAACGACCCAGCACCATGACAGAAACAAACGGTAGCGTGATATGAAACGATGGATGTTTTCATATCATCATCCGAGCCGATATCGTTATCTCGAACAGCTACATTTGTTTATGTATTATTGTTATTATTTAACTATTTGTTTTTAACAACAATAATAAAATATTGAAATACACTTTGAAACTGAACAGATTCCTTTCATAATGTCAGCCAGATTAAATTTTCAAGTTCAACAAGTCCAAACTTCAGCTGCAAAATTAAGATAAGAGTTTATCTGGAAATGCCTGAAGCACACGAGAGTCCGACAGTGTACCAGCATGCAGTTATGTTCTAATTCTTCAATCCTTATGTTTTGTCTATTGTAGTTAACCTTATCTTTATGTCCATGTTGGCATTATGTAAAGATGCAAAAATGTTATTGCTACTTCTAAAAATATTGTCACATAAATCCAAATGATATGAAGTGGAAAGCATACGTTTTAAACAGACCAACCTGATATAGTGACTTCATCTCCATCATTCAAGAAGGTTCTAGTTCCTTCTCCTCCCAGGTCAATGTTCTTAGAGCCATTCCACGACAGCTCAAGCATGGACCCAAAGCTCTCTGGATCCTGCCATGAAACAAACCAGTTGCAATAAGGACAATGGAAAAGCAACAACAGTGTGAAAAGCCCACAAGAGAATTTGCTAATGAGTGATGTTATATAATCTAGCTTACAAACTGAGAACTGACAGACAAAAAGGTACACATTACAGTCATCGAGTCCTAAGCATACTGTGCACGTGGACACTCACAGGTCCACTGATGGTGCCTGAAGCGAGCAGGTCTCCTGGTTTGACATTGCAACCATTGACCGTGTGATGGGCAAGCTGCTGCTTCATGGTCCAGTACATGTACTTGAGTCAGAGAGACAGAAATAAAAATAAAACATTAGTGAATTCAAGACGGGGACAGTCATGGTACGCAGCGGCACAGCACGCTTTTCTACTGTGCACTTTATTTTGTCTTTTTTATGCCTTTTTACTGCAGCTTCCTGCAACACACTGTCACTTTCAGTCGTCAGACATCAGCCTCAGCCTGAACCTGGCCTTTACTTCAGATTCGACCGACATTATCCCACCTGAGATTGTGAGACCACCCAGCGCTCTGTGGTACATTGTCAGAAACAGACAGCCGAGGGAGAGGAAACAAAAGTGGGGATGGAGAACTGATTATCATATCCAGCTGTCAAAATAACAACACAAACCCCTCCATCCATCCTCATCCTCCTCATTAATGACAGCTCTCTCACAAACATCCCTGATCCCTCAGCGGAGTTACCGGTCAGGCATTACACTGCCAGGACCGCAACAAAGGAAGGGGGGGGGGGGGGGGGTGCTCTGTGCTTATGTGCTTCAGGACTGGTGCCGTAACAATAGGATTGTGGACAGTCACTACTCACATGTCAAATAAGTGCAGGCCCTTTAATTTACCTCACAAGCTAACGGCAGCTGCATCAAACAGCAGAGAGAGCGCCCGGAGAGTGTCCATAATCTTGCTTTCAGAAGTCATGTTTAAATCTGTGCTCTGTACCAAATTCCAACAACATGTTACATGTGCCACACAAATATGGACTCTATACTCAGAGCAAATCCTTTGCACTACTTCCAAGCACATGGTTCTCCAGTGGGTGCCTTTCTCTTGTTTTGTATATATTCCTGTTGACTGTATATATTTCACCTGTTTGTTATTTATTCCTGCTGTTTTTCTATTTACCTTTTATTCCTACACAGTTAGCATCGAGCACCCATAATTTTGTTGTAGATGTACACTGGCAATAAAGGGCTATTCTATTCTATTCTATTCTATTCTATTCTATTCTATTCTATTCTATTCTATTCTATTCTATTCTAAAAGAGAGCAACTGAAACTTTATACTGATTCTCCATTCTCCTAACGAATAAAGGCCAATCCTTCCTTTTGCAGTCTTCTGACCAGCTGAGAGAAATGAAGAAGTCAACAATGTCAAAATTGCTACAGCTACACTAAATAGATAAAAATGTCAGAACACATTTTACATAACACAAACATTTACAAGAGAATCGGTCTTTCTAAAGAACTCACTGACTTTGAGTGTGGTGCTGTAACAGGATTTCAAATCAGTTCATAAAAATGCTTCCCTTATTCCATGTCTGGTAAGGTTCTCCAGGTTCTCCCGGTCATTGTAGTCTAAGAAGCTTGGTAAGAAAAGCGTCTGAACGTCTTTAAGTTTCCTTGAAGACGTTTCACTTTCATCCGAGAAGCTTCTTCAGCTCTAAGAACAACTGGTGCAGAGTCACAGCTTTTAAGCCCTATGGGAGTGTCCCCCCAAGAGAGACATGGACCCCCTCAGATGAGAGGTGAAACGTCTTGAGGGAAACTTGAAGCAGTCCAGACGCTTTTCTTACCAGGCTCCTTAGACTTCCCTTATTCCATGGCCAATTTTATGTTGTTTCTTTGCTGCAGCAACTCAAAAAACTGGAGCAATCCATGTCAAGTTAAATCAAAGGATTGCTGAGAGCCAAGGCTTTAAATGACTCGATAACTTCAAAATCCCTCTGGCATTAACATCAGCACAAAAACCATGTGCTGAGAGCTTCACAGCATGGATCTCCATGACTGAGCATCTGTTGCATATATAATGTGTAGATGGCTTACTACTTTTGTTTATACATGCTGTTTTTCTTTAGTGGTGCAGCCAAAGAATATAATAAAATATAATCATTTAAGAATGAAGCAACCATAAAATGCTGGCAAAACAGGCATAGCTGAGACAGCAACATGTCAAGTCCTCTTTAATCGTATTTTATATAATACGGTTTGTTGGTTTAAAAACATGTAATATAGTGGTTCTGGCTCTGCAACCATGAATCTTACCTTAAAGTTGGATCTGCAGATGTTCACAGCTTCAGCCATGCCTTTGCCTTTAAACACAGAACAGAGATTCATTTCAAAACATGTTACTCTCCTAACCAAGAGCATTATTATAGTGAACTAAAACTAAACTAAAAATGTGGGCAAATGGTTAACTGAAATAAAATCGCATCCATCTTCTTCTATTTAGTAGAAATAAGAACTATCCTTAAAAAAAATTAATAAAAGAAATTAAAGCAGCATTGTGTACTTTTAAAATAACTAAGTTCAAATGAAAGTATATAATAAATGAGCTTGTTTTAGGGTTGTGACAGTTTGGTCAGTTGTGTTTGTTGCCTGACCTGGACCGTCAGTGTGTCTGTGAGTCAACAAAAGTGCAACTTCCTTTATGTTATAATAGCAGAGTAGCACTGACACTTTTAAAAAGCAAACTAAAATAAAATATTTTGACTAAAAAGACTAAAAGCTAAACTGAAAAGAATAAACTTACTCTGGCGACGAACTGAAGCTAAACTGAAGGGAAAACAAAACCTCCAAATGAAACAAAAATAATAATAATAATCTAGGATCAAAGTTATTGTAGTCTTGTAGTTTCTAATTTTTATTTTTATTTCATTTGGAGATTTGGTTTTCAGGCAACCACCAGTTTACAGTAAATACAGAAATAATGCTTTACACCAGAAAATCCAATGGGGTCAACCCAATCTTAAACTTTTAAGGCCAGAAAATTCTCATTCTTTGAAAAAAATCTGATCACCCTTTTTGGCTCCTACCTCAAAGCACACTGTGTTCTGTTGATCTTATGTGCTGCACAATAATGTTTAACATTTAGTATTTACTGTCATATTCCCATATATCATTGTGATGTTGTTTATTCTATTACTCTTGTTCTCTTCTGCTTGTTTTCTTTTTTCTTTCTCAGCAGGTGATCCAGGTGATTGATATATGCATTTTTTTTCTCTGCCCGTTCTGTTGGTTTTTGTCTTTTGCCCTTCTCCCCCGTCCCTCTTCTCAGCTGTTTCTCTTTCCCTCTTTCTTTCTCCCCTTCTTTCCCCCAGTCAAGTCTGTCCCGTATTCAGTAAGTGAAAATAAAATAAACAATAAAAGGTGAATCAAATGGACCATTACGGCAAGGCTGGGATGGTCAGTTTGGTAAAGTAAATCCGTTGGGCATCTTTCTTTGCCTTTAGACAACAATTCTGATGCAAAAGAGCCAAACGGGACAGGCCAAAAAAAAAAAAAAAAAAATCTGATCAAACTACGAGAAAAATTTGTATTTCTTTGAATATTTTATTCCCAAACCAAACAGCAGAAGATTGTTGTCTATTAAGTGCTAATGCTACCCAGTCATTAGGGTATGAGCATTCATTAAAGTATCTACCCAACAGTATGTAGAAGGTTGAATGAGACTCACTTAACCAGCTGCATTAGGATGCTGCCTGCATATTGAAACATCACAGAAACTCTATTACTATATATTACTTAACACTGGCAGGGACAGTGCTACTCCTCATGAGAGAACTTGACCATGAGTATATGTACAATTGATATCATGATAGTTTGTGGATGGTACCTTTTAGTGAAACAAACAGATTAATATTGAAAGTATACGCATCATGTTGTTGTAGGTATGGGAGGGGTTCTGGATCCTGTTGGAAGACACAAAATACAAAGCTGAAAAAGAACAGTGAGCAAAAAGAGATGAAAAAGAACACGTTTTCATTTCACAGGTTAGAATGATGGAAGAAAAAGGTTGTGAGGTGATGTCAGATGGGACGGTCTGGCTTGTGGTCTTTGCTCTAATTCATCGCAAAGGTGTTCAGTCAGGTTGAGATGAGGACTCGGTGCAGGTCAAGTTCTTCCTTGTCAATCTCACCAGTCAATCCCATCGTTATGGACCTTGATTTGTGCACTGGTGCACAGTCATGTAGGAAGGGATCAAGTTGGGAACATGAAACTGAATGAAACTGAACATGAATGACTTGGAATGCTGAAGCATTAAGAGTTCCTTTCACTGGAAGTAAGGGGCTGATCCCAGCTCCTGAAAAAACCCACCATAATCCTCCCTCCTTTAAGAAAATGACACTTGGCACAATGGCAGTGAAGTACCACTCTTGTGGCAACAACCAAACCCAGACTCCTCTATCAGAGTGACAGAAGCACGATTCATTACTTCAGAGACACGTCTCCACTGTTCTAGAGTTCAAGCTCCTGTTCTGCTGATGGGTTAAGGACCTTTACCGCCTTGTCCAGCATTATTTTAATTTGTTTGTTTTTTTTGCCTGTCCTGTCCAGTACTGTAGCCATCAGAATTATTGTCTGAAGGCCAAGAAAAATGCCGAATCGATTTATTTTCCCTAGTGGACCATTACGTATTTGCTAAACTGGTCTTGATTGACTGGTCCACTTGATTAGATTTTTCTTTACTTTAAGTTATTACTAGAAAGAAGATTAAGAAGAAGGAAAGTGAAGTGAAGATATATTATATATATTTTTTTTTTTTTGCACTAACTTGTCTTGTAGCACCTTGGTTCCTGGAGGAACGTTGTTTCGCCTCACTGTGTATTTTTAAACTGTATATGGTTGAAGTGACAATAAAGTTGAACTTGAACTTGAACTTGAGTTGGGAAGAGAGTTAAACGAATGAGAGGGGACAAAAATAAAGGAGAAGACGGGTAGAGAGAAAGGACACTGAAAATCTACTTGACCACCTGCTGGAAAAAAACAACCAACAAGAAAACAACACAGCAGGGAAACCACAGCAACAACCAACATAAGCACAAGTAACAGTAAATAATAAATACTGAATGTTGAGTACATGTTTCTACACCTGTATGAACACATGTGTGTACACCTGTGTCAAAAAGTGGGTGTGGGAAGTCATAGCCCCGCCCCCCCAAGAAGCAGGCATGGAGGAGATCCGGGCCCCGGACATCTGGAGGCCGCCCAGAGCATGAGGACCACCGCAGGGGCAATCACACCACCCACTCAGAAAAGACCTGAGAAGTGTCCTAGAAAGAGGTCACCCAGCAGCCACTGTACAGAAGCCACAGGGCGACGGGCCCAGAGGCTCCACTGGCAGCCGGCTATGCCACCAGGAGTGAGCCAGTACTCACCCAAGCATAACCACCAATGCACCGGCAGCTGGGGGCACCAGCCACTGGGAGGGTGTGTGGTGGGAGGGGCCTGAGATGTTCTGAGAGAGGTGGAATCTGAGACCTGACCTAACACCTAGATATAGATGAACAGGCACACACAGACACAAAGATCCGTTCCCACCCTCATGCACACATATACAAATACTCAGCACTTGCCCAACATGGACACACACAGAAATAAATGTAGTACACACGCTCACACTCCCCTCTACATACTCTATATTCCAGGCACAAGCACCCCCAGAGGAGCAATCCCAGACCATGGACATGGTTCCCTTTACGCTGGGGTGGAGAAAGAAAACCACCCCGGGTCCTGCAACAGCAGGGAAGCCCACCAGCCCAGACTCAGACCAGCTTCTCCTCCCAACCCTCCACCCCAGATGGCAAACAGAGAACGGGGTGTGTGAAGAAAGGAAGCCCCTTCCTGGAGTCAGCTCACCCCCCGACCCCCATGTGTGAGCCGTTCCCTGATATCCACCAAGGACAGTGGGTGCCTGGGCCCATCCAGACTGAGGCCCACAGCAGCAGCACCAAGCCACACAGAGCATGAGGAAGCCCCATCCATGCAGTTAACTCCCAGACTGCATAAGACAATAGACGCCCAAGCTGAGTTCATCTTTTGACTCGATGCTATAGTCTGATTCAAATGTGCTCCTTAATTATTTTTGAGCAATGTACTACATGCCGCTTATCTTTGTTGTTGTTAATTGAGAACCTTATGTTCACCTGAATGGGGTTAGGCTCAGCAAAGGGTAACAGTGCCTCCATGGGGACGACCCAAGGTGAAATAGTTGTCCCAAAATTCTTCCCCAGGAAAGGTCCCAATGGAACATACTCCCAGGCCTGGATGTCCCTAGCTGAGAATAAACACAAGTGAGAGAAAATTAGGAAGGTTATTCTTTTTTCTTTCCAAATTACTTTGCAGATTATTCAATCCACTCTTGTGGCAAACCTTTAATTTAATAAGTTGTATTCCAGGACACAAATTTCCAAAGTGCATAATTATCGGTTAATACAAGAGTTCAAATATGGTTGTCCATTCATAAAACTTTGTGTTCTTCGTTGCCACATTGACAAGTGTATACTGAGATAGTCTATACGTTGGTCGCACATAGTATTGTCATGATCCTGGGTCTGTTGGCCCAGCGTTTTGAGTTTTAGTTTATGTAAGCCCTTCAGGTTTCCTAAGTTCATTTGTTATCATGCCTAGGTGTTTCTAGTTCTTATTATTTCCCCCTCGTGTTTCCAACTATGTTAAATCTCCCCTGCTCTTCATGCGTTTCATGTCTGTGTCTTACGTTGTCAAGTTCGGGTTGTCATGTCTATGTCTCATTATGTTTCCTGTTTTATTGTGAAGAGGTCTGGTGTTTCTGTGTTCATCGTGTTCAGTCTTACTCTCCCACTGTGACGTCATTATGTTCATGTGTGCCAGCTGTTTCCCCATGTGTTCCCACTTCCCTCATCATCCTCCTGTGTGTATTTAGTCCGTGTGCTTTCAGTCATTTGTTGTCAGGTCGTCTGCGCATCCATGTCAGTTCACTATGGTTAAGCTTTTTCATGTTTTGTTATTAGTTCACCCAGTTTAGGTTATTGTTTAGTTTTCACCGATGCCCTATTATTTTTACCCTCATTGCTAGCCTCAATAAACGGCTTGTTTTGTTTATCCACACTACGTTTTGGTCTGCGTTTGAGTCCTCCTCTGCAACACATACGGTCTGCCCCAGCCAGACCGTGACAAGTATACGTCCAGATTAAATATCTTTGTTTCAAAATCATGCAGAGTGTAATGATTTGTGTATTTATGTCAGTGAACACGAACAAATGCATTGCCTTGTCACGGCCTTTTCATGTTTTGCCATGAGAATTGGTAGTAAGGGACAATTCATCCATTCTATTTATTAATGAATCAATTTTCCAAGGGACATTTCTAAAATACACGCACAAGCACATGTTTAGTCTAAGTAATGTTTTATATGTACTAAAACAAACTGTTGACAAGTTAAATTTAATCTTGATCTTGAAAGGTTAGTATATCCAGTTCATACCTGGTACCATAATTCATTGTTGTAATCCAAAGTTTCATATTCACTGTTCCTCAGATTCCACTTCATTTAGAAACTGATTTCTTTTGATCTCACAACATTTTAATGTTTAAAATTACATCTTTAACAAATCAGTGATTAGAAAAATATATTTTTAATTAAATTAAGAAAACATTTTCTACAATTTAAAGCTGCAGTGGAGACCGTCTAATTAAATCGTCTAGATTGGTTCAAAGTTGCATTAGCTACTGAGGTACCAGCATGGCCGCCTACAGGTTTAGTTTTAATGAAGCTGGTTCCTCTCATGAAATCTAGCTGCAGTTCATAATTAGACAGTGGATGTTGTTTAAGTATATTATACAACAGTTTGTGTAAGTATATATTTTCACAAACAATGACTCAAATGGAGCTGTGGCAGTGTAACAGGACTGTTACTTACGAAGAGTAACTCTCTGCTTTGGGGGTGACTGTAGCTCAGGAGTCAGAGCAGCTCCGCTAACTGAAAGGTTGGTGGTTTGATTCCTGGCTGCTCCAGTCTGCATAGCAAATATCCTGTGGCAAGATACTAACCTCAATTTGTTCTCTGATGCATCTATCAGATTAAAAATGTGTGTGAATGAAAGCACTTTCTGGGTTACTTATTCTTTGATGTTCAAAGAATGTATGGGTCCATTTTGAAATGTTTGTTTCGTGCTGGCTATAGTTTTAATGCCAGTCTTCTTTCAGAATCTTTTTCTGTTCTTGCACACAGATACATTTCATTGCCTGAGCTTTCTCCACTGAAAAAAATACTTTATAAACAAGAAGAAAGCATTGCATTTAGCTTATTGTGCAGTTCTATGGGAGAAAGTTTACATGGCAAATATTCATAGAAAGTCTGTGGTGAAGTCTGCAGCCTGATGTCCTGAGGGCATCAGCAGTCGTGTATAAAGTAAAAGTGACATCAGTTCACCTTCAAGCTGCATATTCAGCAGAAATGTCACAGGCTGAAAAACCTCTTACCACTGTACTGTTAGGAGGAAAAGCTGGGGACTAAAGTGAAGAGTTCACTAGTAAGACAGGATGTGCTTGAAATATCAAAAGTCCAGAGAATATGTTCCCTAAAGACAACTCCCTACTTACTGGATATTTTAAGAGTTAAATTCAAAGGTTTTGTACATTTAGCTTTTTTTCTTTTTCCTACGGCTTGTATCTCTCTGACACTCAGACACGAGAAGGCCTGGCTTACAATCTCCGCTCTGATTCATCATAAAGGTGTTCTATCAAGCTGAGAGGAGGACTCTGTGCAGGCTAGTCAAGTGCTTCCTCAGCAATGTCAATCTCAGCATCCACTGCCCTGTGATTTCACATGGCCCACCTGTCAGGGGTTTTGAGTTTGTTCTGTATTTTTGAGTTTCTTGTGTAAGGTTTGTGTTATTCTTATTAGGGTCTAGTTGAGTTGAGTTGAGCCGTTACTATCATCTGTCTCCTTGGTTTTTGTGTCTTGTTTCTTGTCTAGTCCGTCATGTGTTTTAGGTCTGTGTGCTCCATAGTGTCAAGCTTGTGTTGTCATGTCTATGTCTCTCCATGTTTCCTGTTTTATTTTGAAAGTCTTGTGTTGCTATGTTCAATGAACATCTTGGGATAACAAAGCAGCAATATCTGCTCCTGTACTTTAGACACATGGGATTCATGTAGCCTCTCTCCAAGTACCAATAAAAGACAAAGCTACAATAGTAGTTGTGTTGAAAAGGCACAACCTGTACTCCCTGAATAGCCTCCCAAATCACAGCCGGGCAGGGCAGAAGTAACTCACCCAGTGTTGTGCAGAGGATTACAGAGTGCATACATATAAGACTAAACAGCAGACTTGGTTTGTTGTGGAGGGTGGAAGTTCATGACTTATTTTTTCACTTTACTTTAACCGGAAATAAACTTTCAGTTACACTTTTAGTAGCTATAGCTATGAAAATATGAAAACAGCTTGCAGCATTCATAGCATGTAAAATTACAATCTATGAATATAAAAGGACAATTAGCTTTTACAACCAGATACAATGTGTCATTTGAACATAATTATTTGAGTCTCATAGGTGTTCTTATTGAATAGCGTCACAACCACATGTGAAATGTAAGATTCTGTGTAAACCTTAGTTTGACTATGGCACTGCAGTTGGTGGCGTACCAATGTGTTCTCTAGTAACGTTTTGGGAGTCCCCCCTTCTTCTCCTGCAGATTATCTACTATAAACATTCCCATTTCTGTTGCATAGTAAAACCATCTTCAAGCATTTACAACATGAAAATGTTGGTGAGGTGTATTGTTTAGAGACTCTTACCACTCCAGTCATTCATGAGTACCATTCCAAAGATGTGTTCATGGGCTTTCTGGATAGGAATGGGTTCCCCTAGCGGATTACCTCCTCCAACAAAGAATGCCTGATCACAAACAGAAGCAGTTGTGAATATGAAAACAACTAAATACTGAAGTACAATACTGAATATTCTGACCAGAGAAACTCTGATCTTTCTCTCAGTTAATTCAGATGTTGAAATTAAATTAATACAATTACAAATGAAATACACCTGGGCTGTTAGATTAAACAAACACATTAATCACCATCTCCAGTTCAATGTCCAGCTTCTTAGATGGGCCAAACACTGGGGGTTTTGCTAAAAAGAAGAACAAAGGCAACAGTTATCGTCAGCTACGAGGTGAGACTGTGCCGAAGCTGCTCAAAGTCACAAGCACATCACGCAGTCATATCTGTGGACAAGTAAATGGTTTATATACAGCATATGATTGGATTTAGACGCTAAAGATGCATTAATTGATATTCTGATTACTAATAAAACACAAATTAGTTAAGCAACATACAAACAAAAATAAAATAAAGTTCTTGAAACTAGATCAGGGAAAGCCTTGAGGATTTTTAGCACTTATATGATGAATGTAATTTGGATGCTTTACCTCTGATTTGGTCCATCGGGGTAATATAGATCGATCAAATTCAGTTCACTTACTAGTCTCTAACTTTGCGTCTTGCTGAACACATAGTGTAAAGTGATTTATCAAAACTTTTTTACTATTTGCTGCTGCTGTAAATTCCTTAGCATTAGATATCACTGCTGATTCATTAAATTAGCATTGATTTACTTTACTTATCCTGTTTGATGAGTAAAGGTTTACATGAACTCTTAAGATGTAAATGGTTTGATTTCACAAGACTT
>NC_135167.1:44305933-44378433 GCF_041146795.1 Maylandia zebra
GAGACTAATTTATTACTTAGTACTTGTTATTCTGTTTCTTTGTTATTCTGTTTCTTTGTTATTCTGTTTCTTTGTTATTCTGTTTCTTTGTTATTCTGTTTCTTTCGCTGAGGGAACATGTGCACGTAATTTCGTTCCACCTCATGTAAACATGTGATGCGAATACAATAAAGAATCCTTGAATTATAAGGATCTTACTCTGATCAGGCCTCATCTGGCCTGAAGGGCGGCGGATGGGAGTCCCAGAAACAACCACTGATGATGCCCGGCCATGGTATCCCACAGGAAGCCTCAACCTGCATAATACAGAACTCAAGTCACTACAACAAGCTGCTGTGCCGCTTTAAGTCTGCAATGTGCAAAATGGATAGGAAATTGATTTCTGGCAAATAAGCTGCATCATTTCCAGTTATCTTCGAAATGTACAGTTAGTGACAACAAGAAGAAGATAAGGGTAAAGGCATAACCTGCAGAAATGAGACAAAGGTACTTATAGTTGAAGATGAAATATTAACCATAGTAAATAATGACTCATTTAATTATGTAAAAAAGCTCAATGTACGCGAGCGTGTGGGTAATTCTTCACAAAATATTCCAAAAACAAGCATTTTTAGGCATGTAAATAATGTTGAATACTAAGAAATTTCAAATCACATATGTTGCTAAATGGCAAAATGTCTGACTTTGAGATGATAAACCCCACGGTAGCATTTCTGTTTCAGTTCAGCAGCATCGATCGTTGGTCACGTTCATAGTTTGATTGCTGGTTTTCTGGACTTAATTGTCTTCTGAATCATATTTTCAAAGTGTTTATATGCAATAAAATCCAAAAATAAATTCGCTTTAGTAACTTTGACACAGTCACATCTGCTGTAATATTTACACAGATTACTGTGGTTTACAGAAATACTCATTTTGGCCATGTCATTTTCAGGCAGTAACCTCAGAAAGACTGTATGGGCGTTTAGTTTGGCAGGTGTTTTGGTAGCAACCAGGGACCCCATACAATATATGACATGTTGTGGTTTACCATTTGCCCTTTGGAGCTTTTAAATTGCTTCATTTTATAAATGAACTGTTAAAATGAAGTGTTAGGTAACTTTATGCAACCTTCACTGCCTGAGATGAAATTATCCAGTACAGTGTGTCAGAGGGGCACACAGTTATACTTAGCATTAGTCCCCTGAGAGCGCACGTTGTGACAGAGGGATTCAGTGGGGATTCCTGCAAGTCCACACCAAAGCTCTGAAGTACAAATTAATTAGGCAAACCTTGTAGTGGCCACAGTTTGTGGACAATTTGAAATGATCTCTTTTAATATTACTACACATTAAGGCCTCCCAGTCAGCATTTTCTTCATTGTATCAAGTGTTTACTGTTGGTTGGATTCACATGTACCAGTTTGGCATCAGAGCATTCTCCTTTCCCCGGAACATGATCCCAACATTAGTGGCATGATCTCTGGAGGAGTAGAAGTCCGTGTAGTCTCCTATGAAAAACAGACAGTTCATGAATGGGATGGATGCTTTCTTTAACAAACATTTGCAGGAGCGGTCTGCATGCCTAGGCACTTGATTTAGTGTACCATTTCGAGATTAAGTATAAAAAAGCTTATTTTTGCTTGTACTCTCTGCCGCCTGCATTCTGGGTCCACTATGTGGTTCTCCACCCAGTTATATTTGCTCTGTCACAGCTGTAGTAGGCTGTAAAAATGTGTTCTGAATTTTGCAAGTGTCTTGAGCCACTGCTATAGAACCAGCAATGTCCTTGTAAAAGAAGAAACAGCATTATTTGATGTGTGTGTGGTGGGGCGTGGTTTACGATGCTGCTGCAGGTGCGCTTGATCCACCTGCGCGGCATCTGCAATGACGCCTCGCCTGCTTAAAAGTTTGGAGATGTGGTTAACAATGTGGTTGTTGGTGTGTTGAGCTGGTGGCGGGCTAGCTGCAGCTGTGTGTGGATGTATAGCAACCGTGTGAGTGTTAATAAAGTATGTTGAAAAGCATGTTTATGCCACCGGGCCTGCCGTGGTCGTTTACAGTGTGAAATTAATCAAAAAAGGCTTTGTACACAGGTGTGTATAGATATGACATCAGAACAATGCAGAAGGTGCTTGCAGGCACCATTCCTGCCATTTTCTTTGGAAATAATGATATTTCTACATGACCTTGAAATTTTGAGTGGAAGTTTATATAAACTCGTCAACCACAACATTAAACTCAGACAGGTCAAGTACAATGACATTAAATCACATTAACTGAAGTTTGATAAGCGGTTAAGAAAATGTATTCATGAATGAATGGTATATACAAGTGTGTATAAGTGTACTCTGAAGTTCTTTGGGCAGTCAGTAAGATTTAAAGACTAGAAAAGTGCTGCAGTCAAGAGAGACTAATGACTCTCTCACTGCGTCCAGACTCAGCAGCTACGGCGCGCTGCCAGAGACCCTACGTATGCAGTTTAACAACCGTTTTTTGCCTTTGCTATCAGAACATCATGATAGCGTGATTACCTGACAGAAAATGACAATGAAGCCACATTTTTGCACAGGTTTGGCCTGTGGTTCTAAACTTTTGATCAGCTGTGAAACAGCCTGTTTCAATTTAAGTGTTGTTTTCAATAAATTGCTCCAAAAAATATTTTGTCTCACTCCCAATTCTGCTTGTTGCATGTTGAAGCTCTACTTGGAAACTTGTTTTGCAATGCCATCTCTTCAATAATCATGCAAAATATGTTTGTTTTTTGCCATTTTTCAAGTCGTCTTTAACTTTTAATTGTGACTGTATACAAAAGCAAGTCCATTTTCATACAACAAAATCTCTGATAAGAGAAGTTTAGGTGAGGCTTACCAATGTTTGCAGGAAGGTGCATGATGACTGCGCTTTGATGGATAAATGCTCTGCACAGACAAAGGAAAGAGGTGTATATTAGCAAAATAAGCTTTCTCAAAAGAGGATACACACACTTATGGACATAAAATCTCCTGAAGACTAAATAATGCAAAGATACGTTTTGCTTTGTTTTGTTATATGTGGCTCAAAGGGGATTAAACAATACAAAACTGCATTTACAAACACAGACACACTTGTAGAGTGCAAAAAAATCCAGAAACCCCCCCCCCCCCCCCCCCCCCCCCCCCCCCCCCCTTAATATTCTGGCAGCTTTGCACCAGAAAAATATCTGAAAATAACAAAATCTATCATCACGTAAAACTGTGGAAATTTTCTGTAATTTAAATACAATAAATGTGTGTGACGTGTGGTATACTAAATTAGACTGCAGCTGTTTTAGCTTTAAATTTACTAGAATCACAGACTTTGTATATTAAAAATAAATGCAGTAGTAGTATTAAAAACAATGACATTACCTATTAATATGGTAAAACACTGATCTAATACAATTATCAGGCCTCTAACAGCAGAAAAGTACTCTTATTGTCACAGGCTGGGTCTCCGACCCAGCACTCTGAGTTTTCTTTGTATTTTTTGATATGTTATTAGTTTGTGTTATTTCCTATTTGCCTTTAGTTTAGGCAGTTATTGTTCCTGGGTTTTCTATGTTTTGGGGTTTTCTATTTATTTCATCACGTATTAGGTCTGTTAAGTTGTGTTGTCATTTCCTGTTTTATTCTGACAATGTCATGTGTTCTTTGTTCATTGTATTTAGCTTTCCTCTCCTGGTCCTGTCATTAGGTTTATGTCTGTCAGCTGTTTTCCCCCATGTGTCGCCACTTCCCCTGATCACCTCATGTCTGTATTTAAGCCTTTTGTTTTCTTCATGCCATTGTCAGTTCGTCTGTTTATTCTCACCAGAGTTACAGTCATAGTCATAGCCTGTTTATTTTCCACCTCGGTCATAGTTATAGTTTTTGGTCTTAGTACCTTTAGTGTTTTGTTTCTTAGTGTTTTGCCAGCTCAGTGTTTTGTTTCTTAGTGTTTTGCCTGTTTGCTTTGGTCTCTTGGTTCATTTCCTGCCGTCATCGCAATAAAGGTTCACTTTTCTGTTAATCATTACTATTCCTCGTCATCATCTGCTTTTGGGTCCTGTTTCCGCACACATCGGCGCACCCCGCCGTGACACTTATTAGTTGGGCTTTATTATGTAATTTAATGTGAACATTTTTGTACTTTTTATCCATAATTAATGCAATAATATTCTGTACTGCCCATTAAACAAAAGTCACAATATTTTTATTAAACGGGTACAGTGGTTTAAAAATACAGCAATCTACTGTTTATTTTTATACGGACTGTGTAATAGGTTTTTACGTGTATTCTAGCATAAAGTTAATGGATTTACCCTTTAAAAATTATCCTTGTTATTGTAATTATAATATATTGTTAACTACAGATGTTATAATGCACATACTGATCAATATGAATATTGAAAGAGACCATTTTATCATTTTATATAACTTTTTCAAAAATTAGAGAACAATGAGATTTTGTTTTACAGTGCCATCTCTTCAATAATTAGGACACACTTACTTGCTTTGCCTCAGCATTTAATTCTGTTAACAAACAGACCACAACAGAAAACTTCTAACAATCTGTCGTAAAAAAAACGAAAGTGCTTTGTTCAAATGGCTGTTAATGAGCCATAAAAAACAGCAAGTAATTAAACCTAGGGTACACTAAATTTAGAGCCACACTGAATATGGCAAGTTTTCCTGGTGCTGCAGACACCTAAAGATATTTAGGCACGTGCAGACAGCAAAGTTATTTTTCAGTCTAGTTGACAACAGGCATAGTTTCTATGGTAGCTCGCTCTATCATTAGAAAATAACCACTACAAACTTCACTGGTGGTGGAGTCTGAGTACACCACATCTCCAACTTCCTCACCTAAACTGTTACAACTGGAGTGCTTAAATTTTGGGCGAATATTCTAAATACCATTAGCCACATTATAATAGATAGATAGATAGATGTGGGGCACAGAAAGGAATGGGCAAGAATACTAGAGGCACAAAACAACAGCTCCTGGTAGACAGAGCAGTCGTCCAAGACTGCAAGAGCAGGCTGACCAACCTGTGCACTGCCTCGATTGATTAGAAGAAGGCCAATGACTCGATGCCCCACACCTGGATCCTAGAATACGTCGAACTGTACAATATCAACAGGACCCTAAGAGCCTTCATCAGGAACTCAAGTTTTTATAACATGGTAGTTTACTTGATCATACTAACTTTAGCTACTTACCTACCTTTAACTACTCTGTCAGGGGTATTAATAGTTAGTAATAGTTAATAGTATGATGTATAAGTTAATATCTACAAGAGACAGTCCTAAATATAGTGTATGAAATAAAAAAGGTTTTAGCTACCTTGCAGTCCTGAGCAGTAGCTAGAATGTGGGGTTTGCTGCTGTTGAAACCCATTGGTTTATGTAAGCATGGTTCTGTGAGGCAAGCCACAGAGGAAAATGGCAGCTAAAGTTAACTGTTGGTGCCTCAATTCTTTTCCTTCATCCTGGGCTATAATAGAAAATGCAGACTCCCGATAAGCAGCAGTCTGCCACCTACTGGCAGCTGGCTCTTTGCAACAGTGTCTAGTGTTGAAGTGGCAATTTAAAGGGATGCACACTGACTATTGCCCTAATTAACATAATTTCATCTTAATGTTAATAACCCAAAATAATCTGTGTCCTGATTGCACACCTCACAACACTGAATTGGACAACTGGGAAAACATGGATGGTATCTTATTTTTGTTTACTGGACATTTTAAACATGTGTTCCCCCTTCTTTCCTGCCTGAAATACTTTTACCATATTATGTATTGTCATCCAGATGCTGTGAAAGAGCAAATCTAATATATTCACATGTATAATTCTTTTAAACCTAACTATTAGCATTTAGCATGTGTTTCCAGTTTATTCCAGACTTCCTGATTCTTTCTGATTCGTGTTTTATTCAGTTATCATTGCCATGGTATTAAATTGCTGCTTATTACACCAAAACTGCCAGTTGTTTCCTGGTCATCACTATTCTTTAAGCTTGTTTTAAAAGCTTATTAACATGGGTATTAATGTGTTATTAAATAGAAGCAGGCAGTTTTGGATTTTGTAGTTGGAAGCAGGTTATTTATTGCTTTATACATAGATTTATGTGCAATATTACTCAACTGTAACCACTGTTGCTACCATTGTATTACTTGGATATTAAGTGGTTATTACTTTGGTAATTAAGTGGTAATAACTTAGAAATCAGCACATTATTACGTTCATGTTTCTGCCTTGTTACCCTATTATTACTACTTCATTACAGAGCTGTAATAGAAAGCACAAAAATATATGTATTTTCTAAGAGAAAAACAACACAGTAGCCTGAGGATGAAGATGCAGTGTAGACTATGCTTTGTACTGTACACTCCTGTAAACAGACTGACCTGCTCCGAAGGCTCATATCATCTCTCAGTGTGCTCTCATTGGCTGACAGCAGCATTTGCACTGTCCTTCTGGCTTCCCTCCAGGCCTCATAACCAAGAGCCATGAATGCATTCAGTGTAGGCTTATAGGGACACAGATAAAGGTTAGTATATGATCCACCAAGTAGCCTTTTTGGTACATTTCTTCAATGGAACATGAAACAAATAAAACTTTGGCTGATGCACAATACATTAGTGGGCGAGACCACAATCCAAGTGTAGGGGTTCTGTGTGACTAAATGTACACAGGAACCACTTGATCACTTCCAGCTTTGTCTGTTGTACTGTGAACATATCAAAAAGTAGAACTAGTAATGACAACCCTTTTGTTCTAATGAAAGCTGCTTAATTAGTGAATATACTTTCAAACATTTCTACTGTCCTGTAATGTAGGATATCTAAAATATATGATCCACAGAGTTCAGAATGTGATTCTTCCTGACTCATCTCTATACAAAGGAAAATATTTACATTGCTTTGAGAAAATATTTGCTCCCCTTTCTGTTTGTCATATTTGTCCCACTTACATGTTTCAGATCAAATAGATTTTAATATTTTAATAAGTTTTAATATTATAGAAAGACAACCTTTGTAAATACAAAATATGATGATTTAACTTGTTTAAGAACTGCCACCAACGGCAGCATTTAAAAAAACACCATCATCATTTGAAAGGTTATTATGTTTTAAGAATGCATATTTGTCTTTCTAAATGATGTTTAGGACGAGACCTGCAGTCTGTCATGTTACTGGGAATGCCAAATCTGTAAAATCTGAAGCTGCGGTATTCCTGGAATCTTTATTTTCATTTTTATTTCCTTTTTTAAGGCATAAGATTGTCTATTAACGATCTGATCTTTAACTGACACAAAAAATTA
Organism: Maylandia zebra; assembly: GCF_041146795.1. Lineage (NCBI taxonomy): Eukaryota > Metazoa > Chordata > Actinopteri > Cichliformes > Cichlidae > Maylandia > Maylandia zebra. The sequence goes on from NC_135167.1 coordinate 44,313,238, forward strand.
ACTTGCTGGATTGTATTGATATTCTACTGTATGATGAAGAGACATAGTATGGCAGTAATACAATGGCTTGCAAAAGTATTCGGCCCCCTTGAACTTTCCCACATTTTGTCACATTACAGCCACAAACATGAATCAATGTTATTGGAATTCCAGGTGAAAGACCAACACAAAGTGGTGCACACGTGAGAAGTGGAACAAAATCACACATGATTCCAAACATTTTTTACACATAAATAACTGCAAAGTGGGGTGTGCGTAATTATTCAGCCCTGAGTCAATACTTTGCACACCCCACTTTGTAGTTATTTATGTGTAAAAAATGTTTGGAATCATGTATGATTTTGTTCCACTTCTCACGTGTGCACCACTTTGTGTTGGTCTTTCACCTGGAATTCCAATAACATTGATTCATGTTTGTGGCTGTAATGTGACAAAATGTGGGAAAGTTCAAGGGGGCCGAATACTTTTGCAAGTCACTGTATTTCATTTACTGAAATTTTGTTTAGTTAATGTCAGATTAAACAGGTAACCTGTGCTATTGGTTAATGTTTAGACTCACCTGGTCAAAGACATCTTGATGTTTGGAAAGCACAGGTCCTCTAAACAGAGACTTCACTGCACTGAGGTCTAGGATCTGGTCCCCAATCGCAACACCAATGCGATGTCTGGGCTTGGGAAGTACATGCATCCACAGAAATACACGTGACTAAAGATTATCTACTATGCTTTCACATACACCACAGTTCCACCACCAGTGTTATGTACATCAGGGCAAAAGGCTCCCTTTAATGCAAATAATAGTTCCCTACTAATACCACTGTTCTCTCTTCACATTAATTTAATTCTCATTGTGTCCTGTAGATGGAAGCATTGTCATCCAACCCCACTTGTAAAGGGACAAGTGGACCCATACCAGGCAAGAAAACATAGACACTGAATGTATGTATGTATGTATGGGGGGAAGGGTTGAGGTTTTTCATTCAATTTTAATCAACTCTCTTTGTCTGTGTGACTAAACTAGTGTTTGTGAGCAGAACATTCCCATGGGTCAGGTTTTTACTTGGAGAAAAAGAGGCTCTGCTGTCATCTCTGTTACTGAAAGGTTACGCAATATTCCTTCATTAGAATAGTAGTAAAAAGCAAACTACACTTACACTGTCAGGTGTAGAGAATATTCCATAAGGAAGGTTGTGGAAGGAGAAGTCAGAAGTTGGATCTACTGCTATAAAGGACATCTTCTCTTTGGCAGCTGGATTCAACTGAAGCTTACTGACTAACCAAAAGACTGAGCAGTAAGCTCTTCCAGATGTTTAACTTTAGAAAGGCCCCACCTCCTACTGGACAGCCAATCACATGTTGCCTAGAGTATCCACCTCTAGCTAAGGTCCCTGGAAGTTAATGCAAAACAGCCACATAAATGACTCAGCAAAACTGTAGCCTCATCTCTTGGTGGAGTATGGAGAGAGGGAAAGTTCATGCACCTTAGTAGAAAATGTTAACTTTGAATGAAAAAGCCACAAGTAAGTAAGTAACACTTATATGATCGTGACAGATCGTTATTGTTTCAGTATTACTGATAGAAAATGTGCTGTCAGTCTTATAGAGTTTAAATAAAGTGTTACCAAATGTTTTTAGTTCAATAAAGTTCAACACATAATTTGCCTTTGATGTCTGTGCTTCCCATCAGGAAGATACATGAATGAGTTTGAACGAGTGGCACTTCACAGAGGCAGTTACTTTTTGTGTTTAAAAAATTTGTCCCAAAAGTTGATGTGTGTAGTTCTGTGATGTAGTGGGTCAAAAAAAGTATACTGAAACACACAATGATAGTCTAATAGAGTGAAAATATAACAGATAACACCAAATCCATTCTTACCCTCATTAAAACTGAAGTTTTGTGTAATCATACGTGCATTTTGACTTTTCTTCTCCATGAACAGACTTTCACTCGTCTGTTGTATTTATTGCTGAATTGTCTATCAGGAGTTTCAGCCCAAAGGAAAGCAAAAATTTTGGGCTTCAAATTTAATCACAAAATTATTTTGCCAGTGGCGGTCAAAACTTCTGCGCTTAAATCTTTCAATTCCCCCTTCCTCTCACAAACACACTCTCACACATTTCCCTTTTAAGTGTTTGACAGATTGACACACTCAAACAGAGAGCCTTTTCTTAATGATGGATTGGAAACAAAGTGAAGTTTACACTAATACAGTACATTTGCTTATGAAAGACTGAAGTGAGGAGTAGTAAAAAATTCAGTTCAACTTCCCTACAAACAAAAACACATGGGTTTGATTGCTGTGATAAGCTGTGGACAAACGCATGCCTGAGGTTGGCTTTGACGAGACACCATTTCGTATCTCTTTCATGCATAGTGGTCACCACAGTTACAGCTATTCAAAAGCTGTTTTCTTGTATTTGTGTCAGTGTTGATAGGGGAGAGAGGGCTTTTGCTGTGGCTGCACCCAGACTGTGGAACAGTTTACCTCCTCACATCAGACTCTCCACAAGCCTAGGAACTTTTAAAACTGCTCTTAAAACTCACCTCTTCTCATTGGCTTTTTAGCAAGGTTTAACTTATTGTTTTAACTTATTGTTTTATCAGTGAGGTGTTTTATGTACTTGCGTTTTATTGTATTTTATATTTGTATTTTATTGTACAGCACTTTGGTCAGCCTCGGTTGCTTTTAAATGTGCTTTATAAATAAACTTGACTTGACTTGACATCTATAGTAACATTAAACAACCAGTGGGAGGCAGGTATGGGCTGACACACATTGTCCAATGTAGTGGTTTATGTACAAGTATCTGTACCTGGGAACATCTAAAAGCATCAGGTCTGCTGACCTCAAAGATCTCCTGGGGCGGTAAATGCTAAGAAGCTCTGCCAGGTAAGGAGGTGCAGTACCGTTAAGAACCTTAAAAACCAGCAGTAAAATTTTAAAATCAATCCTAAAAGCAACTGGGAGCCAGTGGAGAGAGCAGAGGACCGGAGTGATGTGGTCTCTCTTTTTGGAACCGGTCAGCATGCGAGCAGCAGGGTGCTGCACCAGTTGGAGGCGATGCAGACAGGAACGATCTAAACCAGCATAAAGGGAGTTACAGTAGTCCAGCCGTGATGTAATAAAAGCATGGACCACCCTTTCTAGATCGTTCCTGCACAGGTAGGACTCCACACCTTTGCTGAATGTCATCAGCAAAGGTGTGGAAGGACACATTATGTTTGCGCAGCACATCGCCCAGAGGGAGCAAATACAGAGTAAACAGCAGGGGGCCTAGAATGGACCCCTGAGGTACACCACAAGTTAAAGGAGCTCTGGGAGATGACAGTTCACCGAGGTGAACAGAAAAACTCCTGTTATCCAGGTAGGACTGGAAAAACTTTAAAACAGTACCTTTCAAACCGACACAGTGTTCTAGGCGGGATAACAGTATGTTGTGATCGACAGTGTCGGAGGCTGCTGTCAGGTCTAAGGTTACTAGGACAGCAGCACAACCAGAGTCTACACAGCAAAATCTCCAGTGTTAATTTAACACTGGAGATTTTGCTGTGTACAGTTAAAAGCAAAAGCATGTGATGTGCGACGTGTTTGATTGTAATGATTGTTATTCAACCCTTTCATGCATGAATTAGGACAACCTCAATCAGGATTTTTATTATTCTTTTCATGCATAAAGACAAATAAAAATCCTGATTGAGGTTGAAAAAAACAAAAGCAACATCAGTCCAGCAAACAAGTACTGCACACTCCAGTGCTCAAAATCTTTAGTCCAGCGGCTGTTTTGAAGCCTAATCTCTTCTCTCTGTAACAACCAAACCCACAGCTGACTAACACCTTCAGGTGTGCTCCACCAGCGACTCTTGGACAAGGACAAAAACTCTGGTTCAAAGGGAGTCTGGCTGCTCTAAAGCCGGCACAGCCGTAACCAGTATTTAATGCCCCTCTGGAACTCAGGCTACTCACAGGATTGGGCCCATAAGTAGCAATGTCAACTAGTGTCCTTTCCTGGACAGCAATATCTAACAGGTAGTAACGTGACAGCAGCACAGCTCCTGATCTAGCGTTTCCCACATATGTGCTTCATGTTCTCCCATCACCAGTCCTGTGCAGGCCTATAACTATAGTAACAAACATGTAGCTCCACATCAAGACTGCTTATTGGCCCTCAGCAACCTGCTCCCAAGCAGACTGACTCTTCCAGTTTTCCATCAGACTACTCAGTTGTGTCTATTAACCACAGTTGTCTTGTCATTCAATTGTCTCAACAAAATCTGTTTTGCATTTATGGTAAACTAGTTGGAAAAGATGGTATGAGTTTACAGCTAAGGTTAAATAAATGTGTGTGTTGTGTTTGCTCTGGTACAAATATCTGCCCCAGAGCAGATACTGTATTTATCCCAGTGAAAAAAGACTGAGCAGTTGCCTCAAAACCAGCTTAAAAGTTGTGTAAGTGCCAAGAACTCAACAAATTTACTACAAGAATGTTCAAACATCCAACCATGAAAGAAGGTGGTGTGTGGATGAGGTGCCACTTACTAAGGGGCATTTAACCAAACATTAGTGAGGAGGTAGATATATATTCAACCTGCATGTATAATTTAGAGAAAATCTCAAATAAATTTTAATTTGTGTACCCAATTCTTGTTTTTTTCTTTTGAAGATGTATGCTGTACAATCATTCCAACATGGAAAATGATTCAAAGAAATCATTAAAACCCTCAAACGAACGTGGATGTCATGGTCCTGAGTCTTCTGACTCAGTGTTTATGGTTTTTGAGTATTTATATTCTCTGTTTCCATTTATTACACTAGGTTAGGTTATCGTGATGTTGTTTATTCTATTGCTCTCTTTTTCGTCGTTTCTTTCTCAACAGGTGATCCAGGTGATTGATAGATGTATCTTTTGTCTGCTTATTTTGTTGGTTTTTGGGTTTTTTTGCCCTTTATCCCCGTTCCTCTTCTCCGTTGTTTTTCTTTCTCCCCTTTCTTTTCCTCAGTCAAATCTGTCCCGTATTTAGCAAGTGAAAATAAAAAATAAAATAAACAATAAAAGGTGAATCAAATGGACCATTACGGCAAGGCTGGGATGGTCCCTTTGGTAAAGTAAATCCGTTGGGCATCTTTCTTCGCCTTTAGACAATAATTCTGATGGCAAACGGGACAGGCAAAAAAAAAAAGACTAGGTTAGGTTTTGCGCTGTGCCGGCATGTGTCACGACTAGTCAGTTATGTTTTCTTGTCTACGTTCATGTGTCTCTCCAGTCAGTCGTGTTTCCACGTCGCAGTTCGTCGCTCTTGTCACTGTTTACACCGTGTTCCCTGTCAGATGCATCCCTTTGACAGTCTGTGTCTCTGTGTTTTGCTTCCTGTTTTACTTTGACAGTCTGTGTCTCTGTGTTTTGCTTCCTGTTTTACTTTGACAGTCTGTGTCCTGTGTCAAATATATTCTGCTTTATTTCCTTTGTCTCGTCATGTCAAATCAGCCCCAGCTGTGCTTACCTCCTGTTTTCCATTCCCTTGTTACTCCCTGGTGTATTTAAGCTCTGCGTCTTCTGCTGTTTGTTGCTTGTTCGTCTGTGTTTTATCCATGTTATATGTCTCCGCTCAGGTTTTTGGCTGTATTACTTTCTGTAACTTAGTTTTGGGACATTCTGCTTCTGTTTGTGTCTCATCCACTGTAAATAAAGCTCACTCAGAGTAAAGTCAGTGCCTTCACTTGGTCCTTTTTTCACCACTCTGACATTCATGCTCATGATGAGTGTATTTAAACTTTTGATCACAACTATAAGTTGTTGTCTCTGCAAACACATAGTTCCATTAGTCTCTGATCTAACTTTCGGTCTGACAGGCAGAAATACCTTCCTGATTTCTCTCTTTGTGAAATAACGATCAGAACAGCAGCTCCTTGCACACAAACAGCATGTGTTGTTTGCAGAGATGCTGATGTGAACGTTTAATGAGATAATATTTCATATGAATCTCATAACAATAAAAATAATAACACTACTTTACTGCATTAAAGGGAATACAAACAAAACAACAACTTGACTACTGAGCTGCTGCATTCACACGGACCACTGCTGATTTCTAGCATCCTTTTTTCCCCGTCATGTTTTCTCAACAGTCACTACAATAGCGACCTCGTCTCCTGTGCATTGCGTTCAGTTTCTCTTCCCTTTGTCGCATTAGATAGATTTAGTTCAATTGTGTTTCCGCAGGTGTCTCTACTTTGTAGTCATTTTCTGTTGTGTATTTAAATCCTGTTTTTTTTCTGTTCTTCTTCATGTCCTCCTCCTCTTTGTTTTTCTTTTTGTGTTTTGACCTGCGTTGATTATTTTTTACCCCCCCTTAATTTGAGTCCTGCATTTGGGTCCAACTCCTGCCTGCACAGTCTTGACAGAAGGATACCAAAGGACCCAGCAGACTCAGGTTTGCTAGAGTACAGTGAGGAACTAGGTAGAGGACACAAGTCTATCTCACTGTAGCAGCAAGTGTCCTCCTGCCTCCTTTCTGGCGAAATTATAGGTTGAAGAAGAGGAGCCTGCTTCCTCTGTTTCTGCTGCACCAGTTTCATTGGCTCCATCTTCCCAACAGAAGCAATGTTCTTGCCCCCGGCGTACAAGATTGGACCCAAAAGCACACTCAAAACACTGTAAAATTTGAATTAAGTCTTTTATTTAACACAGGAATTTCTAAAGCAAAGTAGAGATCTAGTCTCACTGGACGGGGGAGCACTGCAAGGGAGAGGTGAGTTAATTACAGAGTTTTTGATGTGAGGAGTGATGTTGTTCAAGGAAATAAGGCGAGGTTTTCTCACTTGTTGTTAGAGCGACGTGGACAGGATGGGGTGGGTGATTCTCGAGGTGCATGAGGGAAGCAATTTGTCTGATTTCTGATCTTTCCTTTCTAGAGCGGAGGTGAACTAAGGTGTGCAGGAAGGCAGGTACGCAAGATTTCTGAGCGGCTCAGAGGTAAGCAAAGAGCAGGTGCGCTACAGGCAGGCAGCAAGCGTGAGGGGATCAGCATAAGAGGGAATCAGGTTCTTGGCTGAGCTGAGTGAATGGTTGGAGCGTAAATGTAACACTAACGATCTGGCAGGGAGTGAAGCTCTGAGCTGGTTTTCAATACTGCCGTGCTGATTGCTGCCAGTGAACTGCAGGTGAGGTGGACCTGGAGTCTGAAGTTGGAGCTGAAGTGAGAGAAATGGGAAAACTACTCCAGGAAAACCAAAACACATCAGATTATGACAGCAGGGGCCCGTTCTTCGTACCTCGCTAAGTAGGTTAGCTGGATTAGATTGTTGACGATTTCGCATGATCTTGGATCGTTCGGTTCCCCGAAGCTCATCCGGGACTTGCTGTCATAGCAACAGAGCCGTAAGCGTAAACCTGCTCTGGAGCAGGTTTACTTTATGTAAACAGGATTAGATCGCGGCCACGCAGGTATGTCCGCTTCATTTATACGAAAGCAACAGCGATATTTTACCACTGTTTCACCATAAATACATATTATCAATGTAACTAAAGACAATGCAGCACTTGATCCTTTTATTGATGTCACACAGATACATACAGGTCATTTCCTAAAAAAGGGAAATGAACTATTAACATTCTATTACATGTATGTGATTATTACAGATGTAATTCATATTTCAGAGTAGTAATAGTAAATTACTTCGTGTAATCAAGATGAGAGACCACGGCTATAAAAGCGAAGGTGGATTTGGGAAGTCTGTCGCAGCCATGTCCTGTCCGTATACGCGACCAACCCATTGCGGAAGGTGCAAGATTGATAAGGAGAGTCCTCAGAATTCAGCGTATATTGCAGGACAGACAGGATCCTTTAGCTCAGCGCGACAGTGTGCTCATAGAGAGATATCGATATTCCCGTGAGGCTATTATTCACTTAACCAACTTGTTGACGAGGGGGTGCAGGACCACCACCTGTCTTTTTTTCCTCTGCCCTTTTCTTGGTTGCTGTTATAAACAAACTAACAGAGTATTACAGGCCAGTATTACCTTGCCAAGAGACGCAAAGCAATCTAAGAGATAAATATTACCATTCTGTAGAATACTCCTGTATTCCACTTTTACTTGTTCCCATGTTCTTGTGGGTCCTGTTGTGGCTCTAATGTGAAAGGGGATATAATATAACATATTATAATATAATATAATGCCATATGATATTGGACAATATAGTGTCATATGATAGATCTACCCTACCGCCTACTGGTGTTGGCCAGAGGGGCCGATGGCGCGATATGGCAGCCTGGCTACAACCGTAGCTGCCTCCACCAGTGTGTGAATGTGAGAGTGAATGAATAGTGGTATCGTAAAGCGCTTTGGGTGCCTTGGAAAGCGCTATATAAATCCAATCCATTATTATTATTATTATTAAATTACCTACGAGTTTGATTTGTCAGCAACTTCCTGCCAGCCCCTCTCTCCTTGCTTTTGCAGCCTTTGCAGTGTTCTCTTGCGTTTTAATTAAACTCTGAAACTCCTGAAATCCCTCACTCATGAGTTCTTGCTCTGCTGCCGGAAAATACCGAGCACGCCCCTTCGACATTTTCGCCGACCAATCAGCGGGTTGCCGATCAATGTTTCTACTATCGATGCGTAGCCCCTTTTACGACACCCAGTGATGTCACATTACTGCGTCCAGCTGTAGTAATCGTCAACAGCAGGTGTGTTCGGGGAACCGGATTAGCGAGCTCACGGTTAGCGCGATGATTTGATCTTGGATGTAGTAAGCGACGTACGAAGAACGGGCCCCAGGTGTTAGTCACCACTCTCAACTGCTTTCCAGCCTGTGCCCGCCTCCAGTTGCATCAGCCAATGTCAGGCCTCTGTGACCCAATAGAAGGGTGAATGAAAAAGACGTGTGCCTCCATGGTCACTCTGAGCCTGACAGAATAAAGATGGGCTTTTAATTCTAGTTCAGTAACAAAACTGTTCTGTGTGGTGCTATCCCAGTTGAGGTAATGACTATGATTTCTATTTTTGAAACCAACAATATTGTGCTTGCTTCTGAGTTTTTAGTTTCCAAGCCAGTCAGTGTTAATGGGTTAGTTGGTGTCTTCTCTGTTCATGAGTCAGTTCACTTGAGAACTGAGAAAGATGTGTTTGAGCTGGCCGAATAATAAAGGTACAGATCTTTGTGCTACTGTTGTCACAAATAGAACACTACCTGGTGTTCCTGTGTCGACCGGTAAGAAAGTATTTAGACTTTTCTGTGTCTGAATTGGCCTCTGATTGTTTCATTTCCCTGTTGTTCAATGTGGAAAGAATTGTGTTTCGTCTTCCCCGGCTGGCTCACTCTGATACCTTGCCCCAAGACTGCATATTCTGTTTCTGAGCTTACCCCATCAGGGACTTTGGCATGTGCAGAGTCTATTCCCCAGCTGGGATTCCCAGTTAAATCTGGAGCCTCGGTGGATCCCATGCCAGAAAAGCCACAGTCGTTGTCACCTGTAACGTTGGTTGCATGCCCTACCGAGCAGCCATAGCCTCAAGCGCCAGCTGGGTGTTCCAGCAAGCAGCCCCAGTCTCTGATGTCTCCAGAAAATCGTATCCGTCCTGCGTTCCTAGAGTTTTTCATCCTGCCTGCTTAATCCACTTCTGAGCCCATAGGGCATGTGTCACCTAACCCTATGGGTTCCCTCCTCTTTCTGTCATAGCCCCGCCATCGCTGCCAGGTCTCTAAGGGGCATGTCCTCTACCTATGTATGTGTATGAAAAAACAACAACAACAACAAAAAATGTTGTTGACTCATTGGCCCACTAGTGCGTTGACCCACCAGGCAAATGCCACATTATCATCCCATTCCTGGCTTCATGGATAGATAAAGCTGGGTATCATCTACATATGCACTCATCAGGGAGAGGCAGGGATGTCCCTGCAATAACTTAGAGCAAACTCTAAGTTATTGCAGAGATTGCTCCACAAACAAAATTCTCTGTTTTCATGTTTGTGGATTAGATGGACGTGTGGAGTTTACAAAATTTGGCAGCTGTTTTATAATTATTCTCTATGATCAAGGTGATTGCAGGAGTCTGTGTTTTGGTGGAATTCACGAGGGAACCATAAATCCTATGACACTGGCTGAAAGAGGACAACACTGGTTACATTTTGATGCGTGTGTTATGCATGGAGATCAAAAGGTTTGGGCTTGAAACAAAAAAATTATTAGTAATTGTATTACATTGGCACACATAATTATCAAAATAATAATTTGGATAAATTATATACAGACATTTTCTAGTTGAGTTATTGCATTGAGACACTCAACTAAATTTTTGAAGAAATGTCTTGTATGCTACTGATGATAAATTGTATCAGAAGCCAGTAAGACCTGGAAGTGGAAGATTTGCTTATTAGAAGAGCTGGGTGCATGGTATATATCTGGAAACAAAAACACATGGAGACCAAGTGTTTAACCCTCTCAGGCTCAAATTAAACTTTTTGTTGCTAATGCACAACCAAGTCCTGCAGTGGTGCTTCTGAGTTAAAAAACTCATAAAATATGTCTGTGGGGTAATCAGGTTGTTAGTTTTTAACTGTTGCAAATCGGCAACGCCTGCCTGGAGAGAGTTAACAGTCATCACTGGAATTCTATTTTGATACATTATTACACCGACATCCTGTTCACACAGTAACAGTCGTAAGTCAAGCTACTGTGGCAACCACATGATACAGAATGATGTGATGAAAACTATCATCTTATACAAGCCCTGGAAAGCAACTTTAATACTTTAAGGTCAAATATAATTTGGTTAAAAATATTATAAGGTGAAACAAAATGTAGAGATTTTGTCAGTCACAACTTGTCCATGAAAGAACTAGATACATATAATTTATTAGGTGGACATGTTAAACAAAAGCTTGTTTTGAAAATGTTCAATTTAACTTTTTATTGGCAAAGATAAGTACTGAAAAGTTAACAGCATTACAAGAAATGATTAAAAGAATAAAATGAAAAACAAGGTAAACAAAACAAACAAACAAAAACAATGAACACAGCTCAGGCAGGACTGATCAACCTTCAGTTCTAACAAACCACAGAAACAATTTCTTATAGAGGTGCGTTTGCATTGTGCCACTTTAAGTAGCAGCGTTAGACATTTAGCTTTTCATTGTTATGCTGAAATACTCATTTTCACACGCTGAAGTGTATTTGTCTGGTATATTAACAAGGAAAACAATATGATGTAATGAACATTTCTTTATTCACTGCTGGTATTACTGCGGTCCTTCATAAAGGGTAAACTGCCTTGCAACACTGTGGTTCTGTCCATTTGACTTCCACCTACACACAAGAACAGTTCATATGATCAAATGAACAAATTAAATGAGACAGTTGTTGATGACCAACAATGGTGTGAAATGAGAGAAAGGCTAAATCGGTGCATTAATATACTCAGTTCAGGTGTGCGTGATCCCTCGTCTGAACTCTCTAGATCTGATATGTTCTCCAAAGGTTGTTGGTTCTCCATTATTCCTGTCAACAATTCATCCAACTGCTCCGTGTGCTTATTTGCAGGTCTGCCACCACTATTTCTGCAACAGTCTTTTTTAAGTTTATTTGTATATTCTTCCACAAAACAACTTGATCTAAAGCAGCATTGTAAGTCTGAGCTAAAAAGATTTTTCCCGTATTAGTATTCTGGAATGTGGCAAGGTACTAGAGATTGCAATTGTCTATACAGGCTAGTTGTCATGACCCGAGTGAGTGTCCAGCGTTTTTCTGTTTTGGCTCTGCTTTTCTTGTGTCCACCCATTGGAGCAGACCCCTGGTTCCACACCTGCATCGCTACCCGTCGTCCGTCAGCAACAATCAGCGTTTGTCATCACGGTTGTAACTAGACCTTCATGGTGCTTGTTGTTAAACAAGTGTTGCCTTGTACCCACTCCTGTGTCTTTATGCCTCTAGATCCTTTCAGTCTCAACTTACCGGTAACTCAGTCCTCTGGATGCTGGTCACTAGTCATGGTGTGTGTGTGTGTGTGTGTGTGTGTGTGTGTGTGTGTGTGTGTGTGTGTGTGTGTGTGTGTGTACACCAATATGTGTAGCCTCATGTGGGTATTCTATAATTCGTACATCATTACATTTACATACCTACTACTGGTATGAAGCACACATTTAATGCCACAGCAGGGCTGCTGTACGTTGAATAACCAACAGATGTCAGTACTTTCAAACGAGCTGTTAAAAAGGGCTTCGTGGGATCTGCCTTTTGGCAAAGCAATTGGCTGGAAAGATTAGACACATTCCTCATGCTAAACCTTCCAAGTAAGCTTGCAAAATCATTCTTTGGAAACTCAGCTGCTCCCACCTGCCTGCCCTCCTGCTTGCTGCACCATCGCTGGACCTCTGGAAACAAAAGGTTGTAACTGCAAGCTCGCGTACATCGTCAGCCAGACGCTCACTCGGTCATACTCTATCCTAGAGCAAACTCTCATCCACCTACAAGTAAGGCTTCATCATCCCAACTCTTACTTGCCTTCAGTCATCCTCACCCGTTCACTAAAATGAACTATTCGCTCCCTCTGTTCCAGTTGCTTCCTCGATAGGGACTCTCACCACCACACCTACAGTTCACGTCACTAATTTGAATAAGGCTTTGTTTAAATCACAACCTAACTGTCCGTTGAGTCTGCTCTTGGGTCCACTCCCACCTACAGGCCATCTCGGCCAATGAGTGTAGCCATAGATGATAGTATGCAGGGTCAGGGATCCATTTACTTTGTATCAAATAAATGTTTCAGAATTTCACATATTCAAAACCTGTGACCAATATTAATGTAAAGCCATTTCTGTCTCAATGTATTTTGAAAAGAGGTCTAAATGATTAAAGTACTTATTGTGCATCTGGAATCTAATGTGGACTGGACCATTATTTACATAATGAATACCATGCTGTGTTTAAAAGCCTTAAAACTAAAAACTGAGATGTTATACTCATCACTGATTAATAAGGGAATAATAATAATGGATTGGATTTATATAGCGCTTTTCAAGGCACCCAAAGCGCTTTACAATACCACTAATCATTCACTCTCACATTCATACACTGGTGGAGGCAGCTACAGTTGTAGCCACAGCTGCCCTGGGGCAGACTGACAGAAGCGAGGCTGCCATTTCGTGCCATCGGCCCCTCTGACCAACACCAGTAGGCGGTAGGTGAAGCGTCTTGCCCAAGGACACAACGACCAGGACAGAGAGCCCAGGGATCGAACCGGCAACCTTCCGGTTACAGATACGCTTCCCAACCCCCTGAGCCACGGTCACCCCAACTGTATGAATGAATGAATCAAGGGAGCTAAGTTCTATTTCTCCACTGATTTCTATATAGCTGGACTTCTTTCAGTAATCATAGTTAGTAACAACTAATCATTCAAAAGAATGCAGGTTAAAGGAATTTACATATGAACTTAATTTTTCAGACTCAAGGGCATATTTTATATACAGCAAATGCAACAAATGAAGCGGGCAACTACCTGCACTGTTCTCACACATATAGGACATCGCACAGATGCTGTGTTCGGAGGCCAGCAGGCTAAAGACTGTTTAGTGTTCAATTCTTGATGGGTAACTTCTACAAAGGTTTAGAGCTGGAGTGCATCTGTTGAATCATTTAATTTTGTGTGTTGATTATATAGGTTGCCTCCTTATGGGGCAGCTGTGACTTAGGAGATAGAGCAGGTCATCTAATCCAGAGAGTGGTGCCTCAATCCTTGGCTCCTCCAGACTGCAATTCAAAGTATATTATGGAATTTGTGTCATGTGTGACTGTCAGATGAGGCTTGAAATAAAAAGTTTCTTGAGAGCACAATTAGAATATAAAAAACTATTTAAGTACAATTTATGCAGTTACTCCTAAAAACTCTGGTTTATGTAGTCTTAAAAATGATCTCCTTTTTTATTTGTATTTTTACTGTCCAACAATCACATCTTCTTTCGTTTGTTCATCCCCTCCCGTCTATGTAAAGTTTTCTCTTAAAAATGAAAAGCAGAATACAAAAAAAACCTTTGACAATTATCAGCAATTCTCCCCACTTGAAACCACGTGTAGGGTTTCAACCCACGACACTTTCCAACAGCTTTGCCGGCCAATGAGAATAGAGAGATTTCTCGGCCTCGGTCGCCTTAAGGTTTAACGGACCCAATCTCACGCGAGTAGAGGCGGACTCCAGCTGTGTGGGCGTGTCCTGCGCTGCAAAGTAATTCCAGCCTGAGTTACTGAAGCTTCTCCTACTTTGGAAAAGTAGAGTTTCCGACCTATGCTTCGCTAAGCGCTTCGGTTTCCTCAAAATAAAGCACTTTTAGTTTTTCTTTCTTCGCTGCTTTGTTTTTATCATGGTTAACAGCCATGTTGTCCCTCTGCTCTTTCTCCTCTGCATCGCATTCACTGGTAAGTATAACAGCTCTTACGCATGAACTCATTGCCTTGTACGACGGCTGACACAGGGCAGCTGAAGAAATGTCTTTCTGCAGTTAAAAATCCAAATGTTTCTCACCAGTTACTTGTATTCTGTTACGAATAGTCGAAGGCTTTAGATTTTTGAGATCCACAAACTGAGCTCGGATGTTGAACGTGTGTGCTAAGAGTCAGGGAGCACCGGAGCAGACTGTCTCCTCACGCAGACTAGGATAGACTATTTTTGTCCAATGTGGTCGCTGTTTGATGGAGGCTGTCTCTATCCACAGCCCAGTCTGAGCTGGAGACAGATGAAGTAATTCCCAGGCTGCTGTATGGCCAGGAGGCGCACCTATCCGACCACACTACCCGCACCCTGCGCCGCGGTCAGCGCTCCCTGGACGCCGCGAGAGAAGGACGCTCGGAACCAGAAAACATCATCGTCTTACTGCCCGCTTTCGGAAGCAACCTGCATTTAAATCTAACGCGGGATAGCACGTTTCTGTCCAAGGACTTTGTAGTAGAGGAGAGGTACAAGGGGGAAAGCGCTGTGGTAAACAGCTTATCCAAGAACCAGCTATGCTTTTATTCTGGAGCCATCATTAACCATACAGACTCTCTGGCATCAGTTAGCACCTGCGGTGGTCTGGTAAATGTGTCTGCAGTTTCTCTTTGTGTGTGTGTGTGTGTGTGTTTGGACTTGTTAATAGGTGTCATATGATTCGATTCAAGCAGTTGGGGTCATATTATTCATTTTCATAAAACTAAAGACTACGTTACAGCAAACTGGCTAGTGAGACTTCAGTCACCTAGTGAAGCACCTCTGAAGCATGATTTTGTAACAACTGCTAATCTCTTAAACCCCACTGACCTGATGGTGGGTCAGTCAGTTCAAAGTCGCACAATGCAGCTCGATACTAACTGTATATTAAGGGCTTGGCAAAACACTGTAATTCAAGTTCCACTCAGCAGTTCTCAACTGCTTCTTACAATCTCCTCAGTGAGTCAAAGATTAGCAACTTCCACTGTGAAACATACCTGTAAGCTGAGCGAGCAGGCCAGGAGTTAACAATTTGTGTTTCTTTCATGCTCTGTGTGTGTTGAGTGGTGCTACGTAATCACTTTGTCCACATCTTGATTAGTGACAGAGGAATAAGGCGATTGCTTCAGTCTTAAAGTATTGCAAGGAAAATACTGCCTAACTACAAAATACTGGATGTTAAATAGTCAAATCTGTTAGTTTGCCAACATCCATCGGAAACTATCACTTTAAAATGTTTTGAGTCACGTACTTTTACTAGCTATAGCAGTCACTGATCTCTGAGGCACTCGTGGAGGAATGGGGTGGGGTTAGTGTTTGGTATTTTGATAATACTCTTATGTAATGGGACTGTGCAGGTAGGGGTCCGGGTTCAGTCCTGGACTCCTGGATTCAACAGGCCTGAGGTCAGTTCTCAAAGCTGTGCTTCTTTATTTTCTCTGTATAGTCTTAGTAGCCACATTTGAGCATTAAACCCACCTACACTGAATGAGAAGATCATTGTCCAGCAGTGAACAGACACATAGTGTGTTCATATGGAAAAACAAAAACTTTGGCAGCTGCAATCCATGAACTTACAGCCTCATATCCTCCTGCATGGTAGCTTATTCTGCGATTCTAAATTGGCTAAGTGGTCAAAGACCAGAAACACGTTACTCACTGTAAATGTGTGCTTACAGTAAGTAATTCTGTAAACTCACATTCACATTACATTACATCTGACTTACAAGTAAACCAACCCTAAATGGGTTACTGAGGGGATGATAACACAATATCACTTCAAAGTTTAATTTTTCCAGGACAAGCAGCTGGACGAAGGTTGGAGAGCAGGTTACTGAGAAAGAACACTGAGGCAGCAAGGGGAATAAAAACTCCTGTTAAAGATGCCACAGTTCAGTTAGTGCTGCTTTTACTACTGGAAGAAATTATGTTCCAAAGTAATAACACAAAAGTTGTAAGCAACAAAGCAGAAATGCAATCTGCATGAAAATGTTTCAGTTGCTTGTCCAGTGTTTATAAATGTATTGCAAACTTTATCCATGATTAGTGTTTTGTGGAAATTGGATAAAAACTACTGGCTGACTCCACAGTGGGACTGTAAATGGTTTGCATTTGTATAGCGCTTTACTCAGTCCCTAAGGACCCCAAAGCGCTTTACACTACATTCAGTCATTCACCCATTCACACACACACACTGGTGATGGCAGCTACATCGTAGCTACAGCTGCCCTGGGGCGCACTGACAGAGGCGAGGCTGCCGGACACTGGCGCCACCAGTAGGCAAACATGGGGTTAGTATCTTGCCCAAGGATATTTGGCATGCAGCCTGGAGGCAGCCTGGGATCGAACCACCGACCTTCTGATTAGTGGCTGACCTGCTCTGGCTGTGTAATACACCCCTGCCAGGTTCCCAGTTTATGGTGTGGCTAACAAATAGAAGAAGCCAGCTGGTAAATTACAACCAACGACCCTTTTGTGCTGTTAGGTGAGAGTGCTAACCGCTGCCCACTGTGCTGAGAGAAAGAGAAACGTTTCCTTTTTAAAAATGTATTTATTTCTAAATTGGGACCCATGGCAATGGATGGTAACCATGTCAAGCTCTGGGACACCTGTCAGTCGCACTTTACTGTGTATATGTGTGAGATAGCCTGGCCTACACACACGTGCACAGAGTTGATTTAACCATGTTGCTCAGTTGATCTGGTAGTTGAACTGTTTGTGGTTGGATAAATTTCATAAGAGTGCAAGCCCACTTTGCCCTTGTGCGACCAAGAAGCATAAATGAGACTGATATCTGCATGGCCATCTGTCAGGTCTGCTTGGATTATGGTTTGCTGCATTTCTTTCTTCTATTTTTTTTAACCCGTATTCAAAATTCATCATTGCAGAGTAGACAGGATAGGAGGGCAAGGGAAGACAGAGCAAAAGGCCACAGGTCGCACTCAAACCCCGGCTGTTGCTTTCTAGCAATAAGGCATATGGGCACACGTTTGACCAGTGACCTAAACTGTTTCCTGTTTGCAGTATGTTTATTCTGTATTTGCAGTAAAGATGAGTTTGTTCCGTTGGTGTGTGATCGCCGAACACTTGTTGAAATCAGATCATCCCACATAACTTGGATAAAGCATTACTTGGGTGATCAAATCTCCTTCAAATATTCCAGGACAAGGAAGAAGTGGGAAGGTGTTTTGATGAGAATTAAGGTTTACTTGAAGTTTGCCTGCAGGTCTGGTCCCTGCCTGCTTTCAGTTGGATTTCTTCTGACTCACTGACTACTGGGGCTTTTGTGGACCCATCCAGTCCTTCTTGTTCATCCAGAACTTCCTCACTGGCTGATGAAGACTCCTCTCCCTCTCCAAAAACAGGCCTAGACATTGAATTACAAAAAAGTTCCAGGTTGTTGGTGATTTGTAACTGTTGTGAATCCAGACCCTTGGCCAAAGAATTTCAAGTCAAACAGAGTTTTATTGTCAACCCAACATTATACACTCAAAGTGTACAGTTGGATGAAATGTCATCCTCCTGGGTCGAAGTTACAAAGTGTAGAAATAAAAATAAAATTTCTAGTCAATAGATTTAAAAAAAACAAAAAACAATCTAATTAATCGCACAATTTTTCTGTAATTAATCGCAATTACTTGATCAATAGCCTGGCTGCAATTACACTTTTTCAACTTTATATTTAAGCTTGTAACTGACATTTATGCAACATAATGAAGCAGAATAAACACAAAAAATGTTAAATGCTTAAATTCAAAGAGAATTTGAATAGTTTCAGTCTTTTAACACAGCTTCTCTCCTGTGAAATACAACTTTTTAAAAAACCTATATACTAAGAAGTAAGTATACACTCATATATAATATATATTAGTGCTGTCAAACAATGAAAATATTTAATCAGATTCATCACAGGGTTACTGTGGATTAATTTTGATTAATCACAATTAAATATCATTCATTTTTATTCTATATTTTTTTAGTATTTTTAGTATTTATTTATTTATTGTCATTGTCAAGAACAATGAAATTGCGTTTGGGGCTTCCATACAACCCAAAAAAAAGAAGAAAATAATAAATACCCCTTAAAACCCAAGTGTACATATTTAACCCAGTGTGACTCCAATGCAATAAGACAATCCTTAGCAATAATGTTCGTAGAAATTCAGACAAAGACCTGAGAAACATGACAAAATACAACAATGCAACCCATTCAATATTATTGTACTGTGAGATATGATATCAGATATGATAGTTATCTATTTAAGAAAGAGGGGGGGGGGGGGGGCAGGAGGGGGAAGAGAATAAAGATATGATGCACCAATGCAGACCAGTTCATTGCTATTAAGAAGTTGGATATGGTTATTGTCCGTGAGAGGGGGGCAGAGAGTTCAGGAGCCTCACAGCCTGTGGATACAGGCTGTTGGCCAGTCTGGATGTTCTGGCCTGTATAGACCTGTACCTTCTCCCTGAGGGCAGCAGATGGAAAAGGTGGCGCGCAGGGTGATGTTGGTCCCGCAGGATACTGTGCACCCTCCTCAGACAGCGAGTGGGGAAGATATTACTGATCTCTGGCAGACTTGTTCCAATAATCGCATTTCAGTTTGCATGAGCAAACAGAAAAAAGGGAAAATATAGGCACTTAACATGTTTATTGAACATCTTAAACCTTCATGTAAACAAAACTCTGTGAACATTTATCCTCTCTCTTCTCAACGATATTAACAGGTCTGCAGTTTGTTGCAATTGTGTCAGTTAATATGTCCGAGGTCGACTTACCGAGCCCCCGATGCTCCGTGATTGGTTTGGTGCAAGCTGGGTGACACGTTAGCCAAAGTGCTAGCAGCATCCCTGACTAACGTAGGCTTCGCTTCAATGTGATATTTTAAGATGGAAGTGCTTCGGTGAAAAGAAAATTCCTTCTTGCACAATGTGCAAAATACTTTATGTCGGTCGACTGTTCCATCTTGTTATTTTTTTTAATACTGAAATTTCCCATCGAGAGGGCCAATGTGTGTTTATCATCTTCCATATTGAGTTGATTGGTTCAGCTGCCCGTCACTACCAGATCAACTGCCCATTTGCACATGTGCGAGGGTAACTTTACTTGGACAAACTGCCCGAAATGCGCTGACAGAAACATTTCAGGGATTTTGAGTCATTCTGCACTGCAGATGCGTTAATTGCGTTAAAAAAATGTAGTGGATTAATTTGTGTTAATGCGTTAATTTTGACAGCACTAAAAATTTCAAATACAACAATACAGAACTAAGATAAACTAAGAATAAGTACAGCAGTACTGTAATTGAATAGAAATAGAATAAAAAATAGAAAAATGAGAATAAATAAATACAAGAGTGGAACAGTGTAATATGGAATAGATCAAGTATTGGAAGTGAGAGGAGAGTGTTATATGTGTGATGGAGGGCAGCATGGTGTTCAGGAGCCGGACTGCTTAGTGGGAAAAAACTACCTGGTCCTGATGCTGCAGAGTCATCTTCCGGATGGAAGAGGAGTAAACAGTTGGTGGGAGAGGTGATGCGGGTCAGCCATGATGCTAATGGCTTTACAAATTCAGTGTCAGGTGTAAATACCCTGTAGACTGGGTAGAGAGCTGCCAATAATGCGCTCAGCAGTCCACACAATCCTCTGGAGGGCTCTGTGGTTGGACGCGTTTCAGTTTCCGTACCAGACTGTGATAAAGCTGGTTAAGATGCTCTCTATGGTGCCTGTGTAGAAGGTGCTAAGGATAAGGATGGGTTTGGGGAGGTGCACCTTCTTCAGTCGTCTCAGGAAGTGCAGTCGCTTTGTGCTTGAATTTCTTAATCCCCTAGGGTCTAGTGTATAATTACACATTTGTGACTACTTTTGATTTTACCTTTGTCTGAAATTACAGTTACATTTTCATTTTGACATTCTGTGTTAACACAATTGATCTAAAAGTGCACGAAAAATATCAAATACTTATGAAGTTTTTTTTTCTGTGAAAACCACAAACATGTTTCTGTTTACATTTTCACAACTTGAAATGCAAATATAAATTGTCAATTTTAAAATGACAGAACAATTAGGTGTCACAATAAGATCCAAAAAATAGTTTCTCTGCATCACAAAACAGGGTTTGCATTGCAATCTGCCATTGGTCACTTTTTGGCTAGCAACTGTGACATTCACTAGTGCCCTTTTTGTTCTGACTTCACACTAATTAACATAAGACAAGACACTATAGTCATGTCCAAATTCATGGGCTGCATCCTCCTGAGGACCCGGCCTTTGCGGTCTACGTGGGCCGGGTCCTCAGAAGGTCGGGTAGGCTGGAAGTAAGCGGCTGTGAAATTGGACGGTCCAGCCTTCAGATTAGCGTCACCGCTGTCTCGGTGGAGTTTAATAAACTCAGCCGTCTGCTCCCTGCTGTCTAAAATATAACAGGACACTGGAGTAAACTCAGCTGTGTGAAAACCAAGGAGGAACCCACCCGGGGGATTAATAAAGTTTTATTTTATCTAATCTTATCTAATAACTTTAATCTCAGCCAAACCGATTTACTCACGAACAAACAAAACACTGAAATAAGCCAAACCATAACATTTTTAGGTTGTCTAAGTGACTTATATATTACATTTAACCTGAGTAGCAAAAGTCCGCGGTGATCTGAACATGATGTGCCGGGAGTTTGCCGTTCTCTGCGGCTCTAATGACCCTCGAGCTCCCGGCTAGCTATCGACCCAGGAAGATTAATAAGAGTAATTTTAAAACTTAGTAGCGGCCGCCATTGCCGGAAACTGGAGTTTGGCTGGGCCACGCTATGAATTCTGGGATATGGTGGGCCACGAAGGACACACCCGACCCATCCTTCAAATTCGGGGAAAAGGAGGACGCATTTGTCGGCTGCATTCGGAGGAGTCTACGAATTTGGACAGCCTTCGGCGCGTCGCTGTGACGCAATTGGTCTACAAATGCGGCCTCAGGAGGATGCAGCCCATGAATTTGGACACCCCCTATATACTCCAAACACGCTAAATGTCACAAATCTCTCACATCTCAAAACTCTCTCGCTGCCGTCTCTCCCAAAACGTTTCTCTCTTCCTAAACAACTAAACGCCACATGTTGGCATAGAATATTTTTGATTGGTTGAAATTTGTAATTTTTATTTATTTTTTTATTTTTTTACACCAATAGGAAAGAAATGTCATGGATTTTTTTTTTTCACGGTCCTTAGAAAATGCAATTTTTACTGTATCTTGCCACACTAAACCTGATATTTATTTGTCTTGTTTTACATGTGCTATCAACACAATTTCAAAACTGTTGTGTACATAGTTTCAACTCTGCACTTTCAGCACAAGTTGAAATGGAAACTCAGTGTGGGTGCATCTTGTTGCTATGTCATCTTGAATGGGTCATATGATTTGGGTGTGTCCATTGATCCCAGAGGGTAAATCTAGTTAAATCATGCTCTGATAGCTTTCAGAGGCACTCTTTTGTGTGAGGTTGGTCAGAGGGCTGGTCAGCTCCACGAAATTTGGGATGAACCTACAGAAGTAATCAGCCAACCCCAAGAACTGCTGCATTTCTTTTTTTTTTTTTTGGTCTTGGGATGAGAACAGGATGCAACAGCTGGAGTCTTCTGAATCTGCATCTGCACACTTCTTTGGGTTGGTGATGAACCCCTGCAGCACTGCGGCATCTCGCTGCATATGCTTCGCCCAGGTGTCACTGTGGATCATGACATCATCCAGGTACACGGCAGCATGTTGATGCAGCTCTCCATCAGACACTAGACAGAATTGGTAAAAACAAGGGATGGAGAAAGCAAATTTTTTCGTAGACGTTGGAGTCAAAGGAATCTGCTGCTAGCCAATGATCAAGCAAAAAAAAAAAAAAAAAATACAATAGCAAGGTGATTAATGTAATGATTTAATACAACTTCATGTATATCTGTTTGATAAAGCTTAAGTTGGATCATATACACATTTGACTTGATGTGCCACTAATAAAGAGGAAAACCTTTTAGTAATGGCTAAAGTCTGGGTCAACAAGACTGAAGGTATCTTGCTGCTCAACAGAGCTTTTGTGTGATTTATACAAGAATGCTGGTCCAGTGCATATATAGACTGCATCAAGCTCAAAGCCAGTGAGAACTGAGAAAGAATCGGCTCGAAAAGTTATATCGGCAATGGAATCGAAATCGCTAATTTCTTATTGATTTCCATCCATAACTCCAAGGCTGTCTCCTCGACAATAAGCTCTTCCCGGCAGTGCTGGCTGTGGAAATTGCTGAGGTCTAATCTGGGTATGGTGGTCTTGGTTGTTTTGAGGTATGCTACAGCACTGATGGCCTTGGTTGAAGCATCTGAGAAGGTACAACTCTGGTCCAGTGAGTAGAACATTGTTCAGAGAGATGCCGTTGTTTTGTGCGAGTCAAAAACTACTCTGGTCTGGTCTGGCTTTCTCGGTTCATAGACCAAGTGTTGGTAAATGCCAGCACTCTGTGGAGGTGGAAGCTCTGCATGGTTGTCAAATACTGCATCAAAGCAACAAACTGCTCTTTGTTGCTTGGGTTGTGCTCTAGGGTGTATCTAAGACAAGAAAGACAAGTCACAGCTTGCTCTCAATTGTTTGGCAGAGGTGGCCTTGGAGATCAAAAGGAGCGTCAAAACTCTGTCCCTCAGCCTCCAACCTTCAGACAGAGCCCCCCAACAGCAGCCTAACAGTAGCAGAGGAGCTCAACAGCTGTTTGAGACCGCCCCTCCCTGGCACCTCCTGCCCCCCACCTCCGCCCTACCTGGTACACTTCTCCTCTCCCTCCAGGAACATGAGGTGAGGAGAAGACTGAGAGCGGTGAAGCCCAGGAGAGCTGCCAGCCCCAGCAGCATCCCAGTAGTTGTGGTTGAAGCCTGCGTGCACCAACTGGCAGTGATCCTCACCAGCCTGTTCAACCTGTCTGACTCATGCCACTGTTCCCACCCGTCTGAAGACTGCAACAGACAGCTTCCATGATTACAGACTACTACAGCCCTCATGTCTGTACTCATGAAGTGTTTCGAGCAGATATGCGTCAGCACATCAGAGACTGCCTACCACCCTCTCTTGACACCCACAAATTTGCTTACAGAGCAAATTGGTCCACGGAGGATGGCATCACCATCACCATCCGGAGAAAAGGAAGAGCTACGTGAGAATGCTATTCATGGACTACAGCTCACAGTGTAGCTGTGCGGATGGGGATGCGGAGGGGGAGGAGGCACAGTCCATTTATCAGTCTGACAGCTTGTGCAAGGTAATGGTCAGATTATTACCTGAAGACTAAAGCTATAAGCATAAATCCTTTCTTAAAAAAACGAGCCATGAACTAACTAAAAGTGAAACGTGCACGAACAACTCACAAACACTGTGTAAAATACCCAGAACCATGACATTATGTCTACCCTTTCAGCTTTGTTCTGGCATGTTCTTCAGTACAGAAATGGCAAAGAAAATGTTGGTTTTGCTTATTGAGATGCAGCTTGACATTTTCATTAAAACTGGATTTGGTGATTATTTTTTATGATTAGAAAATCAATGTGTTCACGTTGTAGACAGTGGTACTTGCTAATAGCACCACTTTAGCTCTCTCTATCATCAGTTATTTTATTTTAAAAGATCTAAATACTGATATGTGATTCTAATTGAAGATCATATAATCAGACTTATTTGGGTATTTATTCAAACTGGTTTTGGATTGATCAGGTTTTAGTTTATATTGTTTGATATTGCTCTATCAAAGCCAGAGATCTTGACTCCAATGCCAAAAACTTTAATTTTGTCTAGTTTAGTTTAATATGCTCGGTTTGGTCATTTGCTAGCTAATCAGAAACATCCAACCTTTCATGTATGGCATAGCCACTCACTTACATACTGGTAATATAAACATGAGGCAGAAGGTAGGTTATTAAAGTGCTACAAATCGAAAAATGACATGTAGTGACAAAGAATGGGAACTGAGAACTGGTTCTTGTAGAAAACCGATTCCCAGTAGTCCAATTCTTTGGTATTGTTAGTCTGCCTGCTTGTCGATCCCACTTATCAGTTCTTGCACTTCCACAGCAATCAGCTGATTTCAGTTCGCGTGTCAGAGGAGAAAAATAGCAACGCAGTCGAGAGCATGGAAACACAAAAGGACGAGATAAATGGCAAAGTGGAAAACTGCATCCAGGACAGAAACGGCCTCATTATGCTGCTAACACAACTTCATTTTTAAAAATTTTTTTTTTTGGAAGCATCTGCCAAGACAGCATGCTAATGGTAAGCTAGCCATGAACCCAGAGCAAAAGCTGAGTGCAAGCCAAAAGCCAGATCCTTAAGTTCAGCAAGTAACAAGCAGATGAGCAGTCAGGCTGCAGCCTCTCTTTCTACCTCATGTTTCTGATCGCATGTGCTGGTTTTCATCTTTGCTTTGTGTGGTCAGCTTTGTATTCTACTAAGAGAAAGATCTTAGAGATGGATGTCCTCATTAGGAATTTGTGTTGGTGTGTGGGGTTGGAGCCTCAGGTTTATATTGTTAAAGGCTGATCCTGATACAGTGTGTTTTAGCTGTTTTACAGAGTAACGTGAAAGATTAGATTAGATTAGATTAGATGAAACTCCCCTCCAGAGAGGAGTTAAACAGTTTGATGGCGTGTGGGACAAAGGAGTTTTTAAGTCTGTTAGTTCTTGTCTTGGGGAGAAGCAACCTGTCACCGAACAGACTCTTCTGGTTGTTAATGGCCGTGTGCAGAGGATGCCCAGCATTGTCCATAATGTCCAGCAGTTTTTTTAGTGTCCTTTTCTCTGCCACTGTCACCAGAGTGTCCAGCTTCATGCCGACCACAGAGCTAGCCCTCCTGATCAGTTTCTCCAGCCTGCATGAGTCCTTCTTTGCTGTGCTGCTCCCCCAGCACACCACAGCATAGAAAAGTACTCCAGCAACCACCGACTGGTAAAACATCCTCAGGAGCTTCCTGCAGATGTTGAAAGACCTCAGCCTCCTGAGGAAGTACAGTCGGCTTTGGGCTTTTTTATACAGGTGCTCTGTGTTGCATGACCAGTCCAGTTTATTGTCCACCCACAGCCCGAGGTACTTGTACTTGTTGACCACCTCCTCCCCCTCTATCTGAACCGGCAGTGGACCTTCTCTGGACCTCCCGAAGTCCACAACCAGTTCCTTAGTCTTTGAGGTGTTGAGCTGCAGGTGGTTTGTGTGACTCCATGCGACAAAGTTCCTCACCAGACTTCTGTACTCCTCTTCCTGATCATCCCAGATACACCCCATGATGGCTGTGTCGTCTGCAAACTTCTGAATGTGGCATAATTCAGAGTTATAGCAGAAGTCAGAGGTGTACAGGGTGAAGAGAAGAGGGGACAGCACAGCTCCCCGTGGTGCTGCTGACCACAGTGTCACAGCCTGACGTACTGTGGTCTGTCGGTGAGGTAGTTTGAGATCCAAGCGACCAGGCAGGGGTCCACCTGCATCCTGTTCAGTTTCTCCTGAAGCAGACAGGGCCGGATAGTATTGAAGGCACTTGAAAAGTCAAGAAACAGGATCCTGACCGTGCCTTTTCACTTGTCCAGGTGTGAGTGGGCTCTGTGTAGGAGGTACAGGATGGCATCCTCCACTCCGACATCCGCCTTGTTTGCGAACTGTAGTGGGTCCTGGGCATGTTGTACCTGTGGTCGGAGGAGGATGTAATATTTGCAATCATGACTTTTTTGAGTAACGACTCCAACACAAAAAACATGCACAAACATTTAACCCACAGCATGAATTCATTTGCAAGAGAGGACTTTCTTTATTGCTACTTCAGGCGACTGTCCAAACAGAACCAAAGAGAACCCAACGACAACTGATAAGAGACTCGATACACAATCGACTTGATAAGTGAAATCGATAGTTGCTAAATTCTTATCTAATTTCCATCCCCAGTAGTGACTGATGAGACTGTGATAAGAATTAAACATAGGTGATTCAAATCTCTCATACTTAAAAACTGGATTTTACCATATAAATAAACTGTATTTCAGTGTAATAATGTATAAAAAGCATGGGAAAGAGCAGTAGTTCTAAAATTTGATATTCTCACAGTTACACTATATCATTTAACCAAACCCATTTCTCACTTGCTTTCGCTGTGCAGCACTTGATAGGTTAAATCAAACTTTCATGAATCAATTTAATCTCTTTAAAAGTTTTGAAACTCTGAGAATAGAGAAAGTTTTAAAGTTACCACACATCCCTCCAAATACAGCTATCTTTACATACTTTGCATAGTTTTGATATATTTACTCTCCAGTAACTGACTGGTATCATATTCATATGTTGATGGAGCTGTAGAAATCCTTTAATCCATCCTCCAGACCACATTCTGCTGGCTAACATCATTTGTTAGTCCTGAGGTTCAGCTGGAAGTGGAATGTCTGCACAAATGCTGGAACAGGCTGAGCTGTATTTTATGGCATACCACACCATTATAGTCAGAGGAGGCCTGTTTATAGTAAATGCAGAGTATAATTGTCCATTGTGTTTATACTATACTAAACCTTATTCTGTTTTACTGATTTGAAGCCATTCAAAATAGAAAATAAAACTGTCAAATGCTTCTTGAAAAAATCTGTAAGACTTCAAATTAAACAGGATTGCCCTGTGTAGGAGGCTATCAAATGTAGTTAGCTCGGCTATTAAATTTGAATTGCTATTGTATACAAGTAGCACCAAATCAGGTGATCAAGAATTCAGGGTTACTATTAATTAGGGATGGGAATAGTCCAATTCATTGGAATCGTTAGTCTGCTTGCCTATCGATCCCGCTTATCGGTTCTTGCACTCTCGCTATGATTAGCTGATTGCAGTTTGTGTGTTGAAGGAGGAAAATGGTGTTTACAGCGTGGATATAGACATTACTTTTATTTTTATTGGATAAAAGCATGAGACCATGAGAGATGGTAAAGTGGAGACTGCTCCAGGTCAGAAACGGCTGCATTATGCTGCTAACACTTCAGCTTTTTGCAAGCACCTGCACAGGCAGCATGCTAACGCTAAGCTAGCCAATAATGGTCTTAATGTGCCTCATGACAAGCCTTTCGAAGCACTTCATCATAATGGGTGTGAGTGTAATGGGACGGTAGTCGTTGAAGCAGGACACCAGAGACTTCCAGAGACGATCATGGTGGCCTTGGTTGAAGATGTCAGTGAGGAAATCTGCAGCTGCTCTACATCCGTGGAAGAGTGATCAATCTGGATCAGCAGCCTTCCGTTGGTTAAGTCTGCGAAGTGTTTTTCTCACATCAGCCGAGGTCAGTCACATAACCTGGTCATTGTGAGGAGGGGTAGTCTTCCTCACCATTATGTTGTTCTGAGCGTCAAATAGGGCATAGAAGTTGTTCAGCGCATCTGGTAGGCAGGTGTCACCATCACAGGGAGGTGTTGGCCTCTGTGCCCTGCCGTATGTGCCGCGTGTCGCCGCTGGTCTGGAAGTGTCCGTGGTTCGACAGTTTGGCCCTTGCTGTTCACAGAGCCGCCTTGTCAACTGCTCTGTACGCGTGGTCTCGAGTCTTTAGCAGCTCACCCACCTCTGCAGCCATCCACAGTTTCTGGTTGGAGTGTATTGTGATAGCCTGGAAGACAGTGACATCATCAATGCCCTTGTTGATGTGGCTGGTCACCGATGATGTGTACACCTCCAAGATGGTGTGGTTGGTTTGTTGCAGCCTCCCTGAACATAACAGTCCTGAAGCGCGGAGAGAGCTCCTGCAGGCCAGGGTCTCAGCTGTCTCAGAGCCAGTCTGCAGCATCTGATGAGCGGTCTGTATGCCGGAATTAGCACAACACACAAGTGGTCTGATTGTCCATAACCATTCCATGTTCATGTAGATACACAAGCCACCACCGCGAGTCTTACCGCACAGAGCTACATTTCGGTTGGCACGAAATGAGGTGAGCCTGTGTAGCTGAATGGTGGTGTCCGGAACTGAGCCATGTTTCTGTGAAAACAAAAATGCTGCAGTCCCTAAATTCCCACTGTGTAGTCTGCTGGAGTTGGATGTAGTCCAGTTAATTTTGTCTAGTGAGCGAGCGTTTGAGAGCAGGATGGATGGGAGAGCCAACCAGCTTGGATTTGCTCTTAGCCAAGCACAGACCCCAGCGCATTTGCCGTGCCTCTGTTTCCTCACACATCGCTTTTGGCGACCCATCCCTCGGCCACTGGCATCAGGTGATGCCGAGGACTGGATGCCTGGTTTCCATAGCAACCTAACTCCACACAGCGCTTCTGGTCCTGGTCGATTTTTGTATGATGGGTGTTTGCTGTTGGTAAACACGAACAACCCTTGTTCTGATGTCCATGTGGCTCAGAAGTCGTGATGAAAAGGTGATTAAAAAGCCAATTAGTTAAACCACAGGAATTTCTTAAAGACTTAATTACCTTCAAGACCTCTAATAAGAAATCATTTTGTCTTATTAATGAGCAATAATAAATATTCCATCCATCCATCCATCTTCATCCGCGGCCGGGTCGCGGGGGCAGCAGCCTAAGCAAAGAGGCCCAGACCTCCCTCTCCCCAGCCACCTCCTCCAGCTTATCCGGGGGAATACCAAGGTGTTCCCAGGCCAGCCGAGAGATATAATCTCTCCAGCGTGTCCTGGGTCTGCCCCGGGGCCTCCTCCCGGTGGGACATGCCTGGAACACCTCACCTCAGGAGGCGCCCAGGAGGCATCCTTGTCAGATGCCCGAACCACCTCAGCTGGCTCCTTTCGATGTGGAGCAGCAGCTGCTCTACTCTGAGCCCCTCCCGGATGGCCGAACTTCTCACCCTATCTCTAAGGGAGAGGCCAGCCACCCTTTGGAGGAAGCTCATTTCTGCCGCTTGTATCCGCGATCTCGTTCTTTCGGTCACTACCCACAGCTCGTGGCCATAGGTGAGGGTAGGGACGTAGATTGACCGGTAAATTGAGAGCTTCGCTTTTACACTCAGCTCCCTCTTCACCACGACGGACCGGTGCAGCGTCCGCATTACTGCAGCTGCAGCCCCAATCCGTCTGTCGATCTCCGGCTCCCTTCTCCCATCACTCGCGAACAAGACCCCGAGTTACTTGAACTCCTCCACTTGGGGCAGGAACTCATCCCCGACCCGGAGTGGGCACTCCACCCTTTTCCGGCTGAGAACCATGGCCTCAGATTTGGAGGTGCTGATCCTCATTCCCGCTGCTTCACACTCGGCTGCGAACCGTTCCAGTGCGAGCTGGAGGCCCTCACCCGATGAAGCCAACAGAACCACATCGTCTGCAAAAATCAGAGATGAGATTCTGAGGCCACCAAAGCGAAAGCCCTCCGCCACTTGGCTGCGCCTAGAAATCCTGTCCATAAAAATTATGAACTATGAAATAATAAATATTCAAAAGAGAAAAATCAGTTTTCAGAATTAACTTCTGGGATGGGAAGATCATTTGTGGATGTAGGCTTCCCCGCATCCTTCTGTCTCTTCATGTAATCCCAGACACACTCGATGATGTGGAGATCAGGGCTCTGTGGGGGCCAGAGCATCCTTCCCAGTACTACTTCTTCTTCTTTATGCTGAAGATAGTTCTTAATGACTTTGGCTGTACGTTTGGGTTTGCTGTCCTGCTGCAGAATACATTTGGGGCCAATAAATAATCATTTATATTTCTGAAAACATTCTTTGCTTACAGCACCTGCCTAAAACTGTTGCACAGTACTGTAGATGGAATAGAAAAGCATGAACTAAACAGTCATGAGTGTGGTATAGTCCGGGAGAACGGAAATAGACAGGCCATTCACAGTGATCTGTTGTTTTTCCCAAGCAAGCGGCAGGATATTTGCACATTCTTACAGGTAGTGGAGATGGGCAATGATGATCCGTGGTGGAGCCCCCTGTTTGGGAGCCTGTAGAAGTGATCTGTGTGCCCTGTCCAGCAGCGGCGCTCCTTTCAAGCCCAATGCTTCCTTCAGCAGTGCCGAAACGGGATGCAGAGCAGGCGTGTCCCGGGAACCCTCATTATCCTGATGTTTTTCCTTCTTGATCTTGTTGAAAACACGCAGTTCTTTGAATCTTTGGGCTGAAGGAGGGACAATACTCGGTGTATCAATGCTCAATCAACAATCATTTATTTCCATACAATTCAACAATAAGAGCATTACAACGTCCGGACGGGAGAGATGCTACCAGAGGGTCAGGCACATGTCTCAAAATGGTGACGGGTTGCTCAGCTTTTTATAGTCTCTAGTGGCCCCCAGCTAGTCGTAAAAGCCAAAACATCACATTTTTTCTCTGTTACAGCGCCTAAGTTATGACCTCGGCAGTTGTTTCTCTGCTTTCTGTAAGGTGGGGGTGTGGAATGTGGTCTGTCTATCTCCCCTGTCTTTAGACACAGAGTCTCCTGCTTACAACCTTCTCTTCATGATTCAACAATTAAGCATGTCAAGAAAACAGTGTAACACATTCCCAGCAGATCAAGGATGCACCTTTATCCAATGAACTAATATGTGAATATGTTCTGTTAACTCAAAAGTATAATGAGAACTAAACTACATACAGATCACACACTCTATTTTAAAGGGTATAATATGATCTACAACAATATCATAATTCAACTATTTTGATTACATCTATAAGGTAACATATAATAACAGAATAATATCACAATCTGGCCTCTAAATTGTCACACTTGTTCTCCAGAGAAACAGCCACATCTGCCAGGTGTCTTTTTGCGTTTATCATCATTGGACTTTTTTGAATCACACTTAATCTGGCCCCAATCCAAGGTGTTAACAAACTTTTTGAATGTGGGAAAAAATTGTTGTAGCAATACACTAGGTAAACAGAATTAACATTACAGCAAAATGTGAACTCTTCTCAGAAATTACTTAAAAAGTACAAACAAATACCTGCAATTATTTTAACTTTCCAAAATTTTACATTATTTTTATTCTGTATTTATTTTAAAAATGTAGAAATAATGGAGCTCTTTCAAATGTAGTACTTTGTTATATCTTCACTATGTTGGAATTATTGGTTGTAATAATAAACAATGTAAATTTACAATAAATATAACTTTTAAAATCATGCTTTTCTTGCTCCAGGACCAGATTTCCCAACACAGTCATAATAATTTCAGGTTGTATATGTCTTGACAGATGGGTTTTATCCAGATGGGAGAGGAGAGCCTGTTTATCCAGCCTGCTGTTGTACATGACCCATCCCTGTCATTCTCCGGTCTTAAACACCAGCTTCTGCGGCAATCACGTTCAGCCAAGACCAAATCTGGTCTAGATTTTAAGCGGTCCAACTACTGTGGGGCTGTACAAGGTGAGTGACACATCGAGACTGAATAGCGGAGGTCATATGGTTATAGTGACACTGACAGCAGAAGTGGTTTAGAATGATAGTTCAGGAACTTGGATGAGGTTGACAAGATGATTGGTCACGGTTAAAATTATTTGTACAAATGCATTCATGTGTATGTGTGTTTTTCCACAGGTACAGCACTGTTTAAATGTACATTCTGTTAGAACACTCTAAAGCAATGACAAAAGCCAACTTTTCGACTTTGAAAAGTCCCCGCAGGGGACATGGGAGAAAAAAAAAATTAAGACGGACTCGGGATCTCGCAAAAGTTTTAGCCGCATTCTTTGGAGGCCGCCAGCTCGAAGCCGACTGGGAGGTCGAGGCACGATGTGCCGGGAGAGCGGTGTTCCTCCCGGCTGTAGTAGGTCTCGACCTCCCGTTAGCTTCGAGCTAGTGGGTGTCAGATCTCCGAAAACGTCGGAGCACTTTTGCAAATATGTGATGTCTTGTAAACCGAGCAGGTATCTGACGTTTACACAACTACATTCATGCCTCAAACTATCTTAAAAGTGTATTTTGTGACCCAGAAAGAGTAATATTACAACTAAGTAGCTGCTGCCATTGTTGGAATTCAACTTTTGCGAGATCCCGAGTTAGTTTTGCGAGATCTCGCAAAAGTCCATCTTAATTTTTTTTTCTCCCATGTCCCCTGCGGGGCTCCGTAGTAATTTGCAATTGGGGGAAAAAAATTGATTCACCAGAAAAGACCAAGAAATTGCAAGTGATGAA
Source organism: Maylandia zebra (assembly GCF_041146795.1). NCBI lineage: Eukaryota > Metazoa > Chordata > Actinopteri > Cichliformes > Cichlidae > Maylandia > Maylandia zebra. Next base: position 44,345,801 of record NC_135167.1, read on the forward strand.
ATTACAGCAACGAGAAGACCATTTTAGAGAAATATGTGTAATAGCACTCAAACCACTTTAGACAACGTGCCCCATTTACTCAAATTAGTGAATTCCTATAAGCACGTTGCCTAAATGCTTTCTATGTAAACATCCACACACATTCACAGTATCTTGCCCAAGGCAGCACTGCTGACTGGCTGCCAGGGAATCAATCCACCAATTTTGTAATTAGTGGATGACCTGCTCTGCCTCCTGAGCTACAGTCACTGTAGGTTTTTCATGAGAGAGAACACAAATGTGCTTCAATTATAAGTTTTCACAATTTATTATCAAAACGGTTAGAATTTCACTTTAGTTTTTCATGTTGCCATGGACCTTCTCTCTCTGGCTCAGAGACAAAAGGCTGCCGCGCCCGGGCGCTAAACACGTTTCTATTGCACGTCACAAAAACATAACGATAACATGATTGGTGGAAAGAGTTCGGGGTGGCCTTGGGTCTGATGTCAGCTCACGTTTCTTCTTCTGCAACTTTCTGGGCATCTCATTATTTGGAAACGCACTTCATGCTTCTGCCAGCTACATTTCCGTTACCCTGACAACCACCTCTTGCCCTCCAGTCAGACCTGCATAAACACGGAGCTGGGGTGCATTTCATAACAGCACCTAATCTAAGGCCTTGTTGTCTTGTACGTACCACAACCTCCACATTTTTGTGAAGGGGTCGTAGTCTGTTAGTATCAGAGTGAATCCAAAACTATTCTACAATAGACAAAACACAAAAATGTTACGCCAATGATGAGGCATTAGCTCTAAAAATAAAAATAAATCCCTCCTTTTATACCTTTCAAGGTGTAAATTGATTAAAAGAATAATCTGTCATTCTTTTAATAATAGTTACTGGACTTGCAGGCTATAAGCCTAGCTTATCAAAAGAGTGCAACATGAGGTCAACTGGAAATGTCTGATCACACTATTGTTACATAGTGAAAGACAACAAGAAACCTTTAACACATGAGAGGAAGTGTCCTATTTCAGTATCCTTGATCTCATCCTCACTTTCCAGGTCCTCCAGCATACTCCAAGAATCTTAACCTGTTTATTTAAAAGTGCAGGATACAGGATACCACACTTTCTACGTACAGGGGAGGTGTGCATACCTAACACCTCCCTGTTCTGTACCACCCTCAGTCATGTGAAAACAAGTTGTTCAAACAAACCTGCAACGGTATTTTGAGAGTAAATTAGCCAATTAAACAGTAGACTTTATTAATGCGGTACAGTTTTTATGGAAACTTACCCAACAGTATGAATTTAAATCCATTTGCAACTTAATTAAGAATAACACCAATTTATATCAAAATCTTTATTGAATCAAGATCAAAATTCAGAAATCATCTTAACCACACAAGTACCTGAGTTAGGTTCAGCCAGTGTCCTATTACAGTCACTGGTAACTTTAATCTTACCAGGTTCCTGACCCCGTCTGAGGCAGGAAGTCTTTTCCTCCACAAAACCAAATTAGGTCAGCACAGGTATGGTTCACATGCAAACAGTCATAGTATAAAATCTTTGAATCTTTAAACATTTGACTCAGTTTTCTCTGAGTAAAACTGCAATAGCAATTTCTGGTGATGTTCAGTAACAGTCTTGAAGTATCAAGGAGACAGTCGTGTTCTATAATGTGCAAAACCAGAGCTATGAATTTGACCCTCTAACATGTGTATGCTGTTCAAATGCCAATGCTGCAAAACAGCAAAAAAAACAAAAAACAGAAAAAACAAAAACTGCAGTTATTCCAATTAAAAAACTGAAAAAGAAGATCTCAAACTGCTTCTCTGTTCAGTCGTATTTTGTATATCGACTCTTCTTAGAATAATGAAAGTGTCACAGTCGACAGCAGGGACTCAAGCGCAGGGCAGGTTGATGTTCCAAACACAGTTTATTTACAACACCGGTGCAGAATATGTACAATGAGGGGAAAATCCAGGGTTCCAAAGGTCCAAAGGGAAGCTCTCTCACACTCGCTCTCGCCTCCACGTCCAAACTCACACACGTCCACGCAGCAGGAAGGCCACAGGTCCGGGGAGGAAAACTATCACACAACAGAGGGAAATTACTCAAAGGTCACAAAGTACTTAAGCATAGATTCACGGGAGCTGAGAGGATCACTAACGTGTCTCAACCATCCAGCCACGAGAAGATCTGCGTCCCAGCCTCAAATAGTGGACAGGTAACGACAGCTAATAGCGAACAGGTGTGTGGGCCAAGGGCGGAGCCCACAGTGAGCTCCGCCCAGGCAGAGCAGTGAAGGAGAGAGAGAGAATACAAAACACATGTAGCCCTGCAGGGCCGGCTAGGCAGTCACGGGGACCATGACAAAAAGGTAATGCACTGTTGCTGGGTTTTTTTAAATTTTAGTATGATTAAAATACGTCATTTTAATTCACGTGTAAATGGACTGGTTCTTATGTAGCGCTTTTCTACTCTTCTGAGCACTCAAAGCGCTTTATACAACTTTTGCATTCACCCATTCACACAAGCACGTTTTTCTAAGTGCTTTCTAGCTGACATTCATACACATTCATACTCCGATGGATGCATCGGAGAGCAGTTTGGGGTTCGTATCTTGTAGAATGGACCCTTTTATACTTAAAGCTTAAAATAAATAGACATCAAGAGAGGAAGGCAGTGCAAATAAATGCAAACACAGCTTCTCGCGACACTCATGCTTTAATGGATGTCAGTGTAAACTATTTCTGTCAGATTTAACCTGACAACCTGAATTTTGTGTAATTACCATACAAAACTTAACACAAGTATTAAAAAAAGTCTTTTTCATAGTTTCATCGAAATGATTTTATGTGCACGGCGCTCGAAAATCTGTCAAATGTTTCAGTACGACTTTGCTAAGCTACGAAGCCGCACCGCTTGATGGATTGTCGGAGCGTTACGGCTATCGTAGGCGGAGCCTCGCGGAGTGATACGTACTGTGCTTCAACATGATATTACCGTATTGTGTGTGTATAACCTCTTTTTACGTTTTGTGGATATTATACATGGTTATGCTGAGGACATGTCGGCCAGTTTCCACTGGAAATGCCTTTTGGTTAAACTGTCAGCGAGGAATTTGCACTGTTACGATTTAATATAACTTTAATGCAGATAAAGATAGATCTTGTGAAATATTTTTGTGGTAGGCCTCCCTTGTCTTCTAAAACTCCACCTGTCACCATGATGAGTGGGGCTTGCATGGGTGGTGCTCAGGAGTTACACTTTATTTTGTGGAAGTGAACTTGCTGACAAAGATGGAAATAAAAGTGGAGCCTTATGTTCGGGCTCTGTAGCTGCTGGTCTGACCTCAGTTGCTTTGAGACACTGGCTTTGTGTTTGTGTTGATTCTGCCTCTTCCCTTTAACAACTGTTCGACACAGTATTGGTATTGTCATCGGAAGAGCTCTTGTTTTATTCACGTCAACTTTCCTTGAGCCCCAGGTTTTCACGTGTTCCTCTCTTGCTTTTTGATGTAGGGCTTTTGTTGCATCATTAGTTGGGACTTGTGTTTCTGGATCGGTGAAAATCAATCCTCCTTTTCCCCATTTGTTTTCCATACTTCATCTTGGGGTCTTTCTAATTTTGTCTGTTTCTTGTTCTTTACAAAGCCCTTCAGCTGTCTCATATTGCTGGGAGATTGTGGTTCTTCTTCTTTAAGTTTTGCAAGAAGTCAGTATTCTTTATTCTCTGGTCTCATAATGAATCAAGTATTTCTCTTTTTTATCTCCAAATAATTCTCCATAACACATCCTGTTGACTGAAGGCGCACTTTTCTTTGATCATCTTGACTTGCACCCGACGAGTGTTTCTTAACTGTTCACTTTGTAAATAAAACCTTGATCAGACTCTGTCGCCAACATAGAGATGGACAGCTGAAAACACAATGGCTGAGGAGCACTTAGATAATATTGGCTGGTCCTTGAGTTTAATGATATGCTCAGGGGAACACCAGAACAAGCCAAAGTGTTGGTCATTAGAAACATTGAACTGGGCAAATACTGATGTTACTCTTACACTGGCGGTATGAATAAACATGTGATGTGACACAACACACCACATGGCACAATCTGAAAGAATTTCATCTGAATCTGACAACAATAACAATTTAATTCAATGGAATTCGCTTTATGATCAACTGAAACTGAGAACATTTCAATACACAGACCATAATGTTGTGGACTTGGAAATTGATGTAGACCCAGAAAATAATTTCTTCTACAACATCAGCAACAACCGCTGCTACTTCACTGATGAACAGTGTAGTCACACCATCAACACGGAAAACAAATGATCAATAATCCATTTAATAGCAGAAGTCTATGTGGCAGTTTCAATAATATAAAGCAATATTTTAATCAATTCACAAAACCATTTGGAATTATTGCCATATCTAAAACATGATCAATGCAGAGAAACGACTTGATTTTGAACTGGAGGGGTTGAAGTTAATTATAAGGTGGTGAAAAGTATGACAACTACAATTGATAACTTATTAGAATGTATATAACAACTGAAGTTTATGAGGAAAAAGTGAAAAATGTAATAATTAGCTGTTTATATCGAGCACCAGGCTCAAGCATACATGTATTTAATGACTTCATAGAAGAAATGTTCTCAAAAACAAATCAAAAGTTATGTTTATCATGGTGATTTTAACAATGATCTGCTGAATGCGAATAAGCATAAAATTACCAATGAATTTTAAACACTATATACAGTCTGAGGTTACATCCTAAAACAACCAGGCCAAGCAGAATTACACCTCACTGTGCCACCTTAATTGACAATATTTTCACTAACAACATGGAAAACAACATTGTGCGTATATTATTATTTAATGGCATCAGTTTTTATGTATTTTAAAGGGCAGAGAGCCTTTCAGCCTACCACAGCTGCGTTTGGTTGACTCTGTGGAATCCTTTAAAAAGCAGTTAAAAGTTTCTGTTTAAACAAGCCTTCTGTTGATCAATGCTGTTTATTTATTTATTTGTTTGTTTGTTTTTACATTTATCCCTTTGTATTGTCTATTTTATTACTTCTCTGTTTATTTTAACCTTTGTGTGCTGTGCTTTGCAACTGCCTGTCTATGAAAAGTGCTTAATAAATAAACTTTAGTTACTTACTGTAATCATGCAGAGCAGTGGTCCCCAACCCCCGGGCCGGTCCATGAGTCGTTGGTACCGGGCCGCGAGAGTTGAGGCTCGGGGGTGAAATTTGTGGTTTTCAGGCTTTTCATCTGTTTTTATTGTTTTTTTATTTATCATTTTTATTGTTAACGTGGTTTTCCTGTGTGTCAATCTTTTTTTGGGGGGGGGGAATCTCCACGTGTGTGTGTGTGTGTGTGTGTGTGTGTGTGTGTGTGTGTGTGTGTGTGTGTGTGTGTGTGTATACAATTAACCTCATTTATTTTAATTCTTTCTTTTATCTGTTTACATTATACCCCTGTTCAGCACTGTGGCTGAGACTTGATGTCTTTTAAATGTGCTACACAAATAAAGCTGACTTGACTTAACTTGACTATTCCATCTGGAGAACCACCAAGCAGCCCATTGTTGGATAAAAACAGTCTCCTCCTTGATAACTGCTCCAGTAGAGTCAGTATACAGCTGCTTGGCCTTCGGTTCATAAAGGATCCCCCAATCACATGCCTTTGGGGATGAAAATATCTCTTAGTCATAAATGCTTCTTAGAAGCACAGACCCCTTTTTACTAACAACTTACTTTACATCCTTTTGTCAGGTTCTACCGGCCAAGCAGAGTCTTAAATAATGAAGGAGGGTATGAGCTCCCCTGGAGTGCACCCACGACCAAACCAAAGTTGCTAGCTGTGATAGTCTTCTTGCAATATACCAGCCTTTTATAAAGAAACACAAATTAGGAGACACAGTTCACTAAAATTTCTTGCTTAACACCTAACAGAATTAATTTATTACCACAATGCATTCTTTGTTTGTCCAACTGTTGCTTCCTCAACCTGTTTCTTCTCTTCCTCGGTCGCAGCCAGTGACGACAGTACATAACTGGCCTTGTCTTCTGCTTGGGCTAAATCCAAGTCCCTCAGCACTGCATCGAATTTCTTGGCTTTTTAAAGCAAAAGGATTTTAAAAGTTTTAATGGGACCAAGCCATTTTGACCACAGAGTAGACAAAGTCTAGTACAAAGCATACAAAATACATATAAAATTAAAGTGGGGATAGTGGAGATGAACAGTCTGATGTCTGTAGTTTACATACATGTAAAGGCAGAAATTAGGGACATACAGTTTTTATTCATAAACACCCCAAAGAAAAAACATTCTAACAATCAGTACCTTCCTGGTTCAAAGCACTCTCCAGGTCACAAAGTGTGGTTATCCACTAAAACCATTCCACCGTGTACTGAATGTAAAAAAGTGTCACCCAGTTTAATTGGTCTCAGACTGCCTCAAAATACCTCAGAATATGAGAATTCAAAACTATTTTTATGTCTCTCAGATTGAACCAGTCAGATTGAGCCGGATATTATATGCTCTGGCCATTGAGTCCCATCTAAACCAACCCAGACAGAGCCTCACGGGGTTGACCTTTTGTGGGAGAAAAAGGCCACAGTGAGTTTGTCACCATATGCTGATGATGTAAAAGTCTTTATGACCGGGCACAATAAAATCAGCACTCAGAAATTAGCATTATATGAACCAGCTTCTGTTGTTTAGGTCAGCTGGTCAAAATGTGTTGGCCTTTGCCAGAAGAGTGGATTAATAAAGTGAAACCAAAAATGCCAGCTCTGCTACAGTGGGACAGGGAGGGGATGAAATGTTTAAGTGTGTTTCTGGGAAGGGATGACTTCCAGATGAAAAAAATTGGAAGGGTTTACTAAAAACTGGTGAGATCTGCTGGACCCAAGCCCACTGCTTGTCTCGTGGGTGCCTCTATATGACATACAGCTGTCTTATAGAGGGAGGACCTTGGGTTTTAATAACTGCGCAAAGCAGTTATTAAAAACCATGTGAGGAGCATTGACTATGACAACAATCTGTAGAGCCAGGAACCAAATAATGACCATCTACAGCATTGGTGTCAAACTCCAGTCCTTTAGGGCCAGTGTCCTGAAACTTACAAGTGTCCCTGCTACCACACACCTCAATAATATTAGTAGGTCATTTGCAAGACTCTATAGAACACTGTAGATCAGGGTGCTGAGGTGGCAATTCAACCACTGAATTCATGTTACAGCTGCTCATGAGTGAATGAACATGGTGCAATAAAAAGTACATTTTTCTAAACGCTTACATTATTCTCCAAGAAGGCTGGGTACTCAAGACCGGTTCCCCCGACCCAAAGGCGCTGGGAACAAACCTTCTCATCCACAGGGAGAAACCCCAATGTACAGGCAGCAGAGGGGATACTAGGATACCTACCCCAGCCTGCTGCCTCTCACCTAGGGCAACTGTAGACTGAGACAGAGTCCAGCCGCTCTCTCGGAGACTGGTTCCACAGCCTAAGTCATGCGTTGAGGTGAGCCAGACTATATCTAGCCGGTACCTCTCAACCTCACGCACTAACTCAGTAACCCTATCCTGGGCAGGGTGAATTGTTCCCTTGGTTGTATACTCGTAGGAGTCTTTTCGGTCTTTGTCTTATCCCTCACAAAGGACAAAATTGCAATGGGACACCCTACCAGGTGGGCAAAGGCCCCCCAACAACCTAGCCCCTGGGATCCCTGGGACACACAAACCCCTCCATCACAATAAGTGCTTAATAATAACAATTCCATGTATCCAAGTGGAACCTATTTAAACCAACGTGAAAAGTGATTCCTTTATTTGTGCTGTACTGGAGCAGAGCTAACATTTTAGCAGAATGCCATACATACATAGTGACATAGTGATGAGAATAACGGCATTATTAGTAACGCCGTTACTAATGCTGTAAATGTTTCAGCTTTCAGTAACTAGTAATCTAATTAATTACTATTTCTATCATTACAACGCTGTTACTGTTATTAACAAGGTGCAGATGCGTTACTACTGTTTTTTTTACTTTTTCAATACACTGTTGAAGCTGTCTTCAGCTTATTCAGAGTTAGGGGTTGAAACAATCGCACGTGTGCTGCTGATTGGCTGAGAAAGAAAAGTAATCATGTTAAACAAATCACATGACTTCTTTAAGGTGACATAGTAACAAGATGCTATGTCAGCCCAAGACAAGCCCGAGTCTCTATTTTTGTGTTAAAAGTGTGGACTTCAAACTATATACCTGTTTTTTAAATTGTGTTGATAGGCCACGTAAAACCAGTCATGATAAAAAATATATACCAGCGGTCCCAACCCCCGGGCCTCGGACCGGTACCGGTCCATGAGTCGTTTGGTGCCGGGCCGCGAGAGTTGACGTTCAGGTGTGAAATGTGTGGTTTTCAGTGTTTTTATCGGTTTCCAGCGTTATTTTGTTATCGTTTTTATCATTAACTCGGTTTTCCTGGGTCTTTTCATGTGTGTTATGAATAAATTTTCTTTTTTTCGGTACCAGTACTAGTTTTATTTTGTTGTATTTATCCGCGACACCTTAAAGTCCGTGAAAATATTGTCGGGCATAAATCGGTCCGTGGCGCAAAAAAGGTTGGAGACCGCTGATATATACAATGTTTTTTCCTGAATACTATTGATGTGTTTACTGTGTAAGGATAGCGCTTGTGACCAAAAAAAAGAAGTACCATACTGACCAATCAAAAATGATTTGGCAACATGGCAGGAAGAGGGGAAAGTTCTAGGAGCAATGGCAGCGAGAGAGAGAGCAAAAGAAAGAGAGAGAGAGTTTTGAGATGTGAGATATTTGTGACCTTTAGCGTGTTTGGATTGTGTAGTTAGTGTGTAGTGTAGTCGATATTTTTTTGTGTGTGTGTCAGAACAATGAGGCGACTGCTGATTGTCACAGTTGCTGCCAAAAAGCCACCAAAGTCAGATTACAGTGTAAACGGTGTCTCCAGGTGGAAAACAGGAGTGATACACCTCCTGCTGTCAGGCCTGCAGGTACCACGCTTGTGATGAGGTCCATTATCTCATAGTGGACAGAAATTATTTTTTGGAGTGGCACAAATCATTTTGTGGCATCTTATTTGATGTAGAACAGCTGATTGTTCTGTAAATAGTTTGAAATAGTTATTTTAAAAATCCTTGGGTGCATTTTTAGGTGAATAGCTGCAAAAAACTTTGTTGTTTACAAAACTTGTTCATAACTTCTTAAAGTTTATAATTTATCTTTGCATTTCAAGTTAATGATTCATTAAACATGTTTGTGGTTCTTACAGTAAAAATATAACCTTTTTCTACTCTGATTTTATGTTTTTGGTCATTTTACGTACACCAATAGTTACTTTTCCTAGTAATTAGTTACTTTTATAATATTGTAACTGAGTTACTAACCCAGTTACTTTTTTGAAAAAGTAACTATTAACCAAAACTAATTACCTTTTCATAGTATTTTGCCCAACACTGATACATACATTCTTACATGCGTTCCCTCATCATTCATCCGCAGAATAAAATGAAACAGCAAATATAAAAGTCTAAATACAGTTGTGCTAAAAAGGATGTTGCATTTGTCGTTAGGTAACAGCCATCGAGTGTAAGTGATATTGATTATTGTAATATGTTATGCTAGTGTTTTATTTACCTTATATTTTAAAAAGTTATCATTAAACTATTCACAATTAGAGGAATTTTGCAGATATTGAACATTTTAGCAGGCGTACAAATCTGTTGAACAGTTCTCCCAATTCTAGAAGTTTGGTCCAGGCAATATCAGGCTCTTTTTCTACAAAACACTACATCTCTTTATTATTATTGTTATTATTATTATTATTATTATTATAAATGATCAAAGTGTTCGTGTTTAAGTACGGCATCTTTTCAAATCAAAGACACTGAATCTAAGATAATTAAGTTTTAAAATGTTTATTTGGAAGTTTTTTCATAGGATGTAGTTATTTTTTAAATGGTTTGTACATACTTCTGGCGTACTGTTTTTAAATTTAGTCTTCCTTTTGTGGTAGGAAGGAAGAAAGAAAGCAGTTCAAGAGTTCAAGAGAATGAGGAGGGTCGTGGGAAGAGAGATGCCATACGCCTGCACGAAGTCTACACTCTGGAGACAGTGGTGGTAGCAGATTCGGACATGGTCCAGTACCATGGTGGTGAGGCAGCACAGAGGTTCCTATTGACTGTTATGAATATGGTAAGATTTTTAGAATCAAACGCTGTTTTTGACTTCCCTCACTTGAGTTTAAGTCAAACCGAAACGGTTTATTCAAATACATATAAGTGTTTATTTAAACACAGAGACTGATGCATTTCTAAACCAGTAAAAATGTTGAAAGAAGTTACTCTGTATTTAATATGTGAGCATTTAAGTCAACTTCATTAAAAAACCATCACATGGTAGCAGTAGCAATAACTTTTTTAGTGTTTGCCAGTATAACTGTCTTAAAGTTATACTGAAATTTGCAATTTGAGCCTTCTTGTGTACTGTTTGGTCTCATACTTACAATACTACCTCGGAAACCCAGTGCACTTTAAATACAGATCGATTTTCCTAAATTCTTATACAATTTTGTTGCAGAGGGACTGAAGCCTATCACATTATCATCAGGCGACTTTACACACTCGAGTGTGTTACCCTTATACTCACAACATTAATGCAGGCAACTACACTCTCTTACACTTAGAGCCAATTTAGAATCACCAGTTAACATGACAAGCTAGTTGTGTGTTTGCACCACTGCACAATAATGCTGCTCATAACCAAATTAACAAACCCCAAACCTTTTAAAATACATAACCAGTTAATATCTGTTTAGGCTATGTTAGGTAGAGTTGTTTAATTTATGTCTATAGAAAAGTGTGATGTTGATGTCAACTATCTAATCCAAGTGGATTAAAATATTCATTTGCAATAGTCAGTTTGTTTATTTACATTAGCAGGTTATCCATCCATTCATGCATTATTTCTAATGGATGTTATCAGAAAATTGTCGCATAAATTTTGACATTCACTCAAGTATGTTGATGATTTTTTTCCTTTATATGACCTTTCACATGGTTCAGTTGTACTAATTCTTTCTTTCAGGTCTACAATATGTTTCATCACCCAAGTCTCAGCGTTAGACTAGACATTCGAGTCACCAAGCTGATGCTGCTTTACAACCGCCCAGTAAGTCTGACATTTCGCCTTCTTTGACCCACATTAAAATTGCTTTCAACCCTAACAACCTGAGTTTCATAGGTTTGTGAGATTACCTCTCTCTGAGGTGTGTGTGTGTGTGTGTGTGTGTGTGTGTGTGTGTGCGCGCGTGCGTGCGTGCGTGTGTGCGTGCGTGTGTGCGTGCGTGCGTGCGTGCGCGTGCGTGCGTGCGTGCGTGCGTGCGTGCGTGCGTGCGTGCGTGCGTGCGTGCGTGCGTGTGTGTGTGTGTGAGAAAAGAAATTAAAAAATCCCCTTTTTCTCTTTCAAAACAATCTGCCAAACTTTACAGGCTTTTTTCTAAATTTCATCTATGCAAAGATTTATTCTCAAGGTGTGCCTTGTGTGCATCCTTTCAGTGTGTTAAAATTGCTTTATGATGACATTTCTTTCACTTTTATAACCTTGTTTTCTTAAAATGTGGTGTACTATGTATACAATTCAATGATTACATATAGTGTAACTCACTATCTTTGATTCCAGTTCGCACAAAGACAACAAATGGCAGCAAAATTATTTATTTTACACATGTTGGGATATTGTATTTGTTTTAAATGTTATGTACTTATGTGGTATGTAGCTTTTGTTGCCATGATGCCAGGTCTCTCTTGGAAATGAGATTTTTAATCTCAATGAGATTTTTACCTGGATAAATAAAGGACTAATAAAAAAGCACACATACTGTAGTCCAGCGGGTGTGTTGGTTGGTTGTTTGCTGCTAATAGACGTACATTAGTTTATGTAAGCTAATTAATAACCAAAGCCAAAACTAAATGGAATATAAAGAGACTAAAACTATAATTCGGTTTCGGGGGTCACTTTGGTATTCCCCCTGGCTGCAACAACAAGTTTCATGTTAACAAATGAAGAATATGCCGTCCACTTTCAGTTCTGTCCAAGTGGGTCTTCCGTTGTTTGGCTAGTGTTAGAATTTATTTTTATCTTTAAGGCTATATACCTCATAATTTGCATCACACATATGGTTTATCCTTTACTGCACAAATGTATGTAATATCAGGTAGTTTTGAATGCAGACTGTTACACTATGACCCCCTGTCAGGTATGTGGGTGAGGGTTGTGATACATACAAGAAAACAGGGCCATAAATTCTGGTGTTTGGGAATGCATTCCTCCCACCTTCTACAGGCCTGACCAGAGGACAAGAGGCAGTTGCCATGGTGATGGCATTGTTGCATGCAAAAGTTTCATCTCTATAAAAGGAGATGTTCAGAAATGTGTAGAAGTTGAAAGGTGAGCCGTACATGAGGTCTAAAGGCTTTCCTCCAACTTTTGACCAATCATCTTAACATACATACAGATAAGATAAGATAAGAACTTTATTTATCCTGAGGGAAATTATTTTGTCTGCCTAGGTGTACCAGCCTTTTGTCTCTGAGCCAGAGAGATGGAGGTCCATGGCGGCATGTAAAAGTAATCTGAAATCCGTTTGATAATAAATTGGGAAAACTTGTAATTTGAGCATATTTGTTTTCTCTCTCATAAAAAAACAGACAATTCTGCACCCAACATGGGGCTTGATTGAGTTGAGGAGAAGATCACCATTGGCGAGCAGAATCGGAGCGATGTTGATTTGAGCCTCGCCAGATATTCTGAACCGAGCCTAGCTGGTTGCTCGTGAAAGAAAATGGGCCTAATGAAAAGGTAGGCAGGATTGCTGTTATTGAAGCATAGTTTTAACACTAGTGGCATTGAAATGGAAAAATCTACCTGTTAGCTGTAATGCTCAGGTTTGTAAAGCACTCTCCTCCACAGTGTAAATAAGTATAGCGTTGAGCAGAATCTTTTTGAGTCCCCAGACCAACAACCTGGTGTCTGACACTCTAAATTTAGTAAAAAGGGGTCACTCGCTCACATTTGGGCTTTGCTTTTCTTCACTTCTAATATGAAGTAATCCATTCAGGGACATGACTTGAGGGATAAAAAAGGTCTTTAAAAAAGTCGTGGCATCTTTTCCTCTGAGTCTGTTTTTTGTTTTGCTTTTTTCATCGCATACATCAACGTCTTTTCTTTCCCAATCCTGCTTCAGTAAGAAACATAGTTATGTTTGTGGTGTGATTTGCATGTAGTAAGCTGTTATGTTGTTGTGTTTAAGATTATTGTATTGCATAAAATACTGCTTATGGCATCAGCTCAGTACACGCGACCAGACCAGAGTCTCCAGCTTGTCGGTCCCACGAACCACCTGATTCAAACAGGCTCTCGTCCACACAGTGCTCATTTATAAAGTGCTTTACAAACCTAAATATTACAGCTAACAGGTGGATTTCCCTGTGTCTGTGTAGGTAGTCAAACATCAAAGAAGCACTTACTGCTAAAGAGACAGACTGAAATCATTGGTTTCTTAACATAAAACTCATTGTTGCAGCCAGGAGCAGTGGAAACGTGACCTCCTTAGACTGCTTTTTTAGTTTTAGTGTCCTTATTTTTCCCCTGAGTTGTTGGTGCTTTTGTTAGTTAACTAATATGAACTAATGTTTGTCAGTTGAACCCAATCAATCAACCACCCAACCCAGTGACATCACATCGTGTACTGGCATAAGATGGTGCTAAGCATGTTCTTAAAAACCTTAAAAAGTAAGTACTTAAAGTTAAAGTGAAAATGAAACACTACATTTATAAAAGTCTAAGGAGCTTGCAAAGAAAAGCGTCTGGACTTCTTTAAGTTGCTTGAAGACGTTTCACCTCTCATCCGAGAAGCTTCTTCAGTTCTAAGGTCAAATGGTGGAGAGTCCCAGATATAAACCCAGTGGGAGTTTCCCCCCACAGAGGGACAAAAATCAGAATCAGAATCAGAATCAGAATACTTTATTGATCCCTGGGGGAAATTATTTTTTGTTACAGTGCTCCATTTTAAACCAACATTAAGACAAGACAGACAATACACTAACTAAGAATAGTACAATATATACATATATATACATACATACATACATAAGTCACTCATAAATAAATAGTTGGAAAAGAAACATGTGTAGCTGTAGCAGCAAACAGTGTGTTAAGTGGATGCGTTGTACAGGGAGATGGCCACAGGCAGGAATGATTTCCTGTGTCGTTCAGTGGTGCTTTTCGGTAATCTCAGTCTCTCACTGAACGAGCTCCTGTGACTGACCAAAAGGACCCCCTGATGATCCTCTAATCGCCTGAGCCAAGGTGTGAAACTGGGTGTGTGTCCCAATCAGCCAGAGTTTCGGGTGTGTTCATTGTGAAACCTGGCCCCACCTTATCATGCGAATTCCTGAGGTCAGATGGCCCAGGATGTGAGTGGGCGTTAAGGCGTCTGGGAGGGATCTCAAAACTGGATTATAGATGGCGTTGGTGTCGTAAACCCCCGCCTCTGTTCAAAGATGGTCGCTCACAGTGGACATAGATGCTTCTTTCACTCCTCTTTCAAACCATCTGTCCTCTCTGTCCAAAATGTGAACATTGGCATCCTCAAAGAGTGACCTTTGACCTTTAGATGCAGATGGACTGCTGAGTCTTGTCCTGTGGAGGTGGCTCTTCTGTGTTGTGCCATGCGCTTGTGAAGTGGCTGTTTGGTCTCTCCAATGTAGAGGTCTGGGCATTCCTCGCTGCACTGTACAGCATACACCACATTGTTAAGTTTGTGTTTTGGCGTTTTGTCTTTCGGGTGAACCAGTTTGTGTCTGAGCGTGTTGCTGGTTCTGAAATGCACCGGGATGTCATGCTTGGAGAAAACTCTCCTGAGTTTCTCTGATACACCGGCTACATAGGGGATGACAATGTTGACAATATTGTCACTTGCATACCCACCACGGAGGCCGTGGAGACTGTCAGAAAACGACTACAAGAAGACAGCTCCTTGGAGGACAGGACCAACTTCACACCCGATCAGATCTGCACACTGTTAGACCTCTGCCTCACCACTACATATTTCAAATACAACGAAGGCTTTTACAGACAAAAACATGGCTGTGCCATGGACTCCCCCGTGTCACCTATTGTAGCAACCTTTACATGGAGGAAGTGGAGAGAAAGGCTCTTGGCTCTTTCAAAGGAAGAGTACCCAGCCACTGGTACAGATATGTGGACGACACCTGGGTCAAAATCAAGACACAAGAAGTGGAATCCTTCACTGCGCACATTAACGCTGTGGATAAGAACATCAAGTTCACCAGGGAAGACACAAAGGACGACTGTCTGCCTTTCCTGGACTGCGCCGTGCACATTGAAGAGAACGGCAAACTCAACATCGAAGTTTACCGGAAGCCCACACACACGGACCAGTACCTCCTCTTTGACTCCCATCACCCTCTGGAACACAAACTTGGAGTAATCAGGACCCTACACCACCGGGCAGAACATGTTCCCTCTAAGCCTGAAGGAAAAAAGAAGGAACACACACATGTAAAGGAAGCACTCAAAACGTGCGGCTATCCTAATTGGGCGTTCTTAAAGTCAGCAAAGAGGCACAGAAAAGAAGACCAGACACCAGCGAGGGAGGATAAGAAGGACAGACGCAACAACATTGTCATCCCCTATGTAGCCGGTGTATCAGAAAAACTCAGGAGAGTTTTCTCCAAGCATGACATCCCAGTGTATTTCAGACCCAGCAACACGCTCAGACACAAACTGGTTCACCCGAAAGACAAAACGCCAAAACACAGACTTAACAATGTGGTGTATGCTGTACAGTGCAGCGAGGAATGCTCAGACCTCTACATTGGAGAGACCAAACAGCCACTTCACAAGCGCATGGCACAACACAGAACAGCCACCTCCACAGGACAAGACTCAGCAGTCCATCTGCATCTAAAGGTCAAAGGTCACTCTTTGAGGATGCCAATGTTCACATTTTGGACAGAGAGGACAGATGGTTTGAAAGAGGAGTGAAAGAAGCATCTATGTCCACTGTGAGCGACCATCTTTGAACAGAGGCGGGGGTTTACGACACCAACTCTCTGCCATCTATAATCCAGTTTTGAGATCCTTCCCAGACGCCTGAACGCCCACTCACATCCTGGGCCATCTGACCTCAGGAATTCACATGATAAGGTGGGGCCAGGTTTCACAATGAACTCACCCGAAACTCTGGCTGATTGGGACCCACACCCAGTTTCACAGGCGATTAGAGGATCATCAGGGGGTCCTTTTGTCCCTCTGTGGGGGGAAACTCCCACTAGGTTTATATCTGGGACTCTCCACCATTTGACCTTAGAACTGAAGAAGCTTCTCGGATGAGAGGTGAAACGTCTTCAAGCAACTTAAAGAAGTCCAGACGCTTTTCTTTGCAAGCTCCTTTGACTACGATGACCTGGATGACTGAGAACCTTCACAGACATACATTTATAAAAGCCAGTTTAAACCATGCTCGAGCATTGTTAAATACTGTCTGTGAAGCTGAATGTAAGAAATAAGTGCTTAAAATTTAAGTTTAAAAAACATGTTTAGCGCCGTCTTCTGTCATTACAGAATGTTATGTCATGAGGTTGGTTGGTTTGCTGTTTTACATTGGTTTATGTTAGTAAGCTAGAGACAGAATTCACTATGACCATATGCTGTGGAGCCTCTTCTTGTTGTTTAGACATTTTACCTGGATCCCTGTTTAAAGATGTTTTTCGGTCCATCTGTTCTTGTACGCACATGGCTAATCCCTCTCTGGCCTCTGGTTAAGTCCGGTTTACTTCAAGAATGCTGTTATTCACCCTATACTAAAAAAAAGCCCAAACTTGACCCTTCTATTGGTCAGCTATAGACCAATCTCTAAATTACCATTTCTTACCAAGATTATTGATAAGCTAAGCTAACTGCTGCTTTAGATAAATACAGCATTCTTGATAAATTTCAATCTGAGTTCTGTAAAGGACATTCAAAGGAGAGAGCTCTTGTCAGAGTGTCTAGTGACACAGGAAATTGTTCTGTTCTCAACCACTGTATCAACCAAGCGAGATCTGGTGATACAGTGATCACCAGATCTTGACAGGTTGAGGTATTGGGCCAGTGTATCAGGATCTGCCTTACAACTGTTTACTTCATATCTTTCTGAATGTTCTCTTTGTGTGGCTGCTTCCAATTATAGGTCTTCCTTAAGCCATCTTAATTTTGGTGTACCTCAGGGTTCTTTTTTGGGGACCTTACTATTTCTGGTTTACATGATCCCTCTTCAACACATTTTGAGTAGAGGTCTCATATACCTGCTACACAGATGATATTCATTTATACATCCATTTTAAGCCTAATGAGGTATTGAATCTGCATGTCTTACACAAGTGCTTAGGGTTTGTAAAAGTCTGGATGGATAGAACTTTTCTTCAACTTAATCAGGAAAAGCTGAAATTCCTGATTGTGCTCCAGAAGAGCGTAAATTTCAATAATGGAAACTCTTGGTCCGTTAGCCTCTTATGCCAAGTCTTCCATCAGAAACATCGGGGCAAATTTTGAGTCTGGTTTTCCCTCAGATGTTCATGTTCATACTCTGGTTAATTCATGTTTATATTAGTTACAAAATATTGTTAAGCTAAGTAATATTATCCCGCAAACAGACTTGGAAACTGTTATTCATGCTTTTGTTTCTTCAAGATTGGATTACTGTACTGTAAAGCGCTATACAAATACAGGCCATTTACCATTTACCATTCATCATTCACCTGCCTAAACAAAGCATCATTAGACCATCTGCAGATCCAATGAAATTCAGCAGCGAATGAGAAACAAAGTAATTGAGATCTCTTAGTCTGGGAAAGGCTATAAAGTCAAAACATAGAACAGTGATGAACCTTCTCAGGAGTGGCTGGCAGAGCAAAATTACCAGAGTAGTGCAGCGGTGACTTATCCAAGAGGCTACAAAAGACCCCAGAACAATATCCAAAGAACTGCAGCCCTCACTTGCCTCAGTTAAGGTTAGTGTTTATGACTCCATCATAAGAAAGAGACTGAGCAACAATGGAGGTCTAAAATGAAAAAGGAACATAAAGGCTTGTCTCAATTTTGCCGGAAAACATCTTGACGATCCCCTAAACTTTTTTGGAAATACTCTGTGGACTGATAAGATAAAAATTTAACTTTTTGGAAGATGTGTGTCCCTTCTAAAACATCATGGTTATGCAGGGAAGATCCCCAAACAAGTGATCCAAGGAAGCTTCCTTACAGCAGACGGACTCACATGCTGTTCTATCCTCCTCACTGGCCATTGGGTTTTTGAGTAGGTTATCAAAGCACCTATTGGCTTCGCCTTCAGCCATTTTGTTGTGTCAAACCAACTAGCCTAATGACATAATGTTCATTGTGCATAAGTCCCAATTTTTTTTTTCATTATTATCAGAATTAAATTAATTTAGTGTCTTTGTTCTCCAGGAAAAGCTAAAGGTGGGCCATCATGGAGAAAGATCTCTGGAGAGCTTCTGTCACTGGCAGCATCAAGAATTTGGTGGGCCTTGGTACCTTGGTACCAACCATGTTCCCGGTGGAAGAGATGATATCCCTCCAGTGGACAGTGCTGTATTGGTCACCAGGTATGCAGCTATGAACTGTTTTAAAGCTTCTTAGAACTTCACTGTGAGGAAGAGAGCTGCCATGTTATTGAGTCTGACTGTTGTTCCCCGTCAGAGCAAAAACCTGAGCATTATATAAATGTGACTCCGCAGTTCCCCCACTCCCCAGGCCAGACCAGTGCCATAGAAGATGGTGAATAGAAAACTCTGTCTTGTTCTATTAGGGTCCAATCATGTGCTGCCTGATACTTATAGGCAAATACACCAATGTCTTGGCAGCATTTATGTTTGTTTGCTCAGAGATGTGTGAGGTGCAGAATGATAAATACTGAATAACTCCCACTGAGGTGGGGTGAGACAGACAGTGAAGAAGCACGTGCTGTCTTGCCAGTACATGCAGTCAGCAGTGATGACATAATTAAACACTTTTAACCACTGGGTTTCAAATCTTATGTCAGGACCTGCAGAGATGCAATACAATTCAAGTTTGTTGGTAGCATAAAATCAACTTCTGTGAGAGATGCTGAGACATGCTTATGAGCCTTCTGAAGAACAGCTGCACAAAGAGTGTGATTACCGGCAGCCATTCATATATATACTGGTCCTCAATCATGTCGAAGTTTGAGATGTGACAATGTTTTCTGTTTTTATAACCCTTAATGCCATGAGGTGTAAAATAAGACATCAATCTCTGCACAGAACACATGAAATGGCCTTTCAGAGCAGGTTGCTCAGGAATGTCAGCTGCTCTGATGATGAGTGCGTGGCACCAGAATCTATCCTACATTCAATATCTTTGCCGGTAATAATCAAAGTATAAGTGAGAAAAGCTTCGTGTGAGTATTTTACATTTAGAGCAGAATCCTTCTGCTCTAAATGTTTAATTGTTGTCTGTATCAGTGTAGGTGTCACTTCTGATACCAAGTTGTTGTGGAAATTGAGTGCATTAAAGAGGAGGTTTTATTCTTGCAAGAAGGAGTTCAGTCAGCACAAGGCACTTTGGCGTTGTAGTGAAGAATTCAACTGAACAAAGGAACCGGGCTCTACTTATATAGGGTCCCCCCTAAATCTTTATTACCCTAGTGCCTGTCAGAACGTAACTGCCCAGAGGCAGGAAGCAGGATATCGCTTCATTAAAAGAGATCCCATATACTTGCACTTCTCCGATCGACAGGGTCAAGCATAATGTTGGCACAGGAGAAAGAAAGCTGCATCTTAGTATACAAGCAACAAAATAATCTTCTAGAGTCGTAACATTGATGAATAAGCAGTTCATTTACACAGCCGTCATGTTTGCTTTGTCCACAGTGCTGCAGTTAACTACATAAATATACAGCACAGACACATACAACCATACAACGTAGACACACTCATGTCTGATTACACCTTCCTTTCACCAGTAAACCATGCACATTCTCGCTTAGACCGTTTTTAAGTTAGCAGCTCCATTATGAAGGATATCACAGACACTCATATTCATTTGATCAACATCAGTGGTGCCAGCGTCTGCCTCTCTAACACAAGAAACAGTCACACCACCCATTAAGAACGGAAGACTAGGGCTGGGCGATATGACCCAAAATTCATATCTCGATATTTTTTAGCTGGATGGCGATATAAGATATATATCTTGATTTTTTTTTTTAAAAGCCATAAGTTAAGAACAAAAAGAGAGTTCTTAGTCACACTGTGTCCCAGATGTCACACGGGCATTTTCTTTACATACAGCGTAGATGTACATGAAGAAATTACTCAAAAATAAATTATCAGCATTTATTTTTTTTTATGATTAATATTTTATTGTACTTTTTAGAACACTACAGTCCACTGCGGAGACAGATTACATCGCATAAAAAAAACATCAGCATAGCAGCAGAACAGTAGAGAATACCAAACCAAAATGAGGGGGGGCAAACAAAGCAAGAGATAAACAAAAGCATGGAAAGAAAAACAAAAACAACAACAAACAAAAAAGGAAAAAAGAAAAAAAAGAAACAAAAACAGCCAGCCTTTGACTATGTGGGTCTTACTGCATGCCACACTCTGACATATTCTGGACAGATATGGATCCCACTTCAGATGGAAACTCTCCACTTTATTCAGGAGCCTGTATGAGAGTTGTTCTAGTGCAGCGAGTCTCCCTAGTTGAATATGCCATACAGAGACAGGTGGGGTGGAGGGGGCCTTCCACTGGGAGATAATGAGTTTACGCCCCAGCATCAATGCAGTCTGTACCCACTCAGCAGCCTTAGGTGGAGCATAGTTAAGGAGTGATGGGTCTCCCAACACAAATAGTCTTGGTGAAAAAGGAATATCCCATCGTATGGTTGATTTGATAAAGTCATGTATCTCAGTCCAAAAGATTTGGGTTTTAGGACAGCTCCAAATCATATGGGTCAATGTGCCTACCCCAGTCTGACATCTCCAGCATTCAGGGGACTGAATGAGGTTCGCCCTATACAGTCTGTGTGGCGACCAGTAAATTCGGTGTAGTAATTTGAATTGGATTAGTCTCGTTCTAAGTTCCCTGGACACCTTTTTACTATTCTGCAACATTGCAGTCCATTCCTGATCTGTAAAAGCCACACCAAGGTCAGATTCCCAAGCTAACCGGAGGGCAGGTAGTCCTTTACTCGTGCCCGTAACAAGCATTGAGTAATATTTAGAGACTTCACGACCCCCCCCCAAAGATTTTTTTGATGTAGCTGAGATATTCAATATTTGGAGGTGGTGTGGAGGAAGAACCAAAGGTTTTGAGCAATAAGTGCCGGAGCTGCAAGTACCTCCAAAACTGACTTTGTGGCAACTGAAACTGTGCTTTAAGGTCGTTGAAGGACTTGAGAATCCTCCCCTGATACAGGTCTCCGAGAACAAGTATCCCTCTCTGGACCCACAGTCTCCAGAAAAACGGCGATTTATTAATGCAGAGTTTGGGATTGAGCCATATGGAAGCCTCAGTGTGAAGGTGGGAGTTAAAATTTAGTAGCAAGGCCACCTTCTTCCAGACCGTCTGCAGGAAAGAAAGAATGGGGTGGGTTTGTATATCTGGTGGGAGCTTGGTGGTTAAAATGTGCATCGGAGGGAGTGGTGAGCACAAAGTACTCTCCAGACTAAGCCATGGGGGGGCTCGTTCTGGAGGGAGAGCCCAGTGAACCATGTGTCTCAGACTGAAAGCATAATGGTAAAATAGTAGATTTGGGACCCCCAGGCCACCCGACTCCACTGGTTGCTGTAGCTTTTTAAGCTTTATTCTAGGGCGTCTGTTATTCCATATGAATTGGTTGCATAATCTGTCAAATTGATGGAAATATTTTGATGGGATTTTTAGCGGGAGTGTTTGTAGTAGGTAATTAAATTTTGGAGCACAATTCATTTTGATGATGTTAACTTTACCCCAAAGGGTGAGGAACAAAGGGGACCATCTAATTATGTCGGTTCTGAACTTGTCCAATAGAGGTTCAAAATTAGCCTGGACTATGTTGTGTAACAAACGGGGGAATGTAATGCCTAAGTATTTAATACCAGTCTGAGGCCAGCTGAAATCCCCTGGCTGGAACAGGGTTTTGGGGCAGAAGGCTGTCAGAGGGAGCGCTTCAGACTTTGACCAATTTACTCTATATCCTGATATATTAGAGAACTGGTTAATAATTCTCAAGAGAGCAGGTAGAGATCGTTCTGGCTGTGATATTAGGACCAGGGCGTCATCAGCATAGAGCATCAATTTGTGGTTATTATTGTGGACCTGGATACCTGGAAAATCAGGGTCTCTACGTATTGTCGCTGCCAGAGGCTCTAAAGCTAAAGCAAAAAGCAGAGGACTCAGTGGGCAGCCCTGTCTTGTACCCCTGTGGAGGTCGAAGGACTGTGATATAATACGGTTCGTTAGTATTGATGCTCTCGGATTGTTGTAGAGAAGTTTGACCCACCTTATGAATTTTGGGCCAAAGCCAAATGCTTCCATTACACAAAATAGAAAACGCCACTCCACCCTGTCGAATGCTTTCTCTGCATCTAGGGAGAGGGCTATAGCTGGAGAAAAGTCCCCCGTAGGGGATTTATTCTGGGTTGCCCACATAATATCAATTAGGCGTCTAATATTATCGGCAGAGCAGCGAGTCCGAATAAAGCCAACTTGGTCGGGGTGTATTAAGTAAGTCATGACCTTATCTAATCTGGTTGCTAGTAACTTGGCTAAAATTTTGCAATCACAATTGATCAAGCTTATTGGCCTGTAACTCTTACAGTCAAGCGGGTCTTTGTTTTTCTTTAAGACAAGGGAAATAAGTGCCTCTGACAGTGTTGGTGGCAGGCTGCCCTTATCCAGGGCTTCCTCAAACATTTGCAGGAGTAAAGGGGAGAGCTCCTCTGCAAAGTTCCTGTAAAACTCTGCTGTAAACCCATCCAACCCAGGGGCCTTGTCAATTGGGAGATTTTTGATTACCCTTAAGATCTCTTCCTTTGAAATTGGGGCGTCCAGGGAGTCCACCTGTGTCCTAGAGAGAGTTGGGAGGTTGAGGGGGGAGAGAAAACTGTTAATTTCCTGAGAGTTTGCTTGTATTTCTGAGGAGTAGAGTTGCATATAGAAATCTCTGAAGGCTTCATTCACTTCAGAGGGTTTTGACACCATAGTGCCATCCTGTGCTCTAATTGCTGCTATGATAGTCTGAGCTTCTTTTTGTTTAATATATCTTGCAAGCAGTTTGCCAGGTTTATCTCCATCTTCGAAGTATTTCTGCCTAGCCCGAAATAGAGAAAACTCCAAATTATCAGCATTTATTAAATAATCATGGTCCATAAATAAAAGAAAACAATGTTGTTTTTGTGCATAACAAAAAGCTCACAATTGTGCAGTCAAAATGTAAACTAATAGACGCTGAGCGTAATAACAAAGAGACAGATTTCACAGCCGCACCACGTCTCTTACAGGTGCCATTTGTGGTCCTTATACACACAGTACGGTAATATTACGTTGAAGCACAGTACGTATCACTCCGCGAGGCTCCTCCCCGGTAGCCGTAATCCTCCGACAATCCATCAAGCGGTGCAGCTCCGTAGCTTAGCAAAGTCATATTAAAACATTTTTTGACAGATTGCTGAGCGCTGTGTACCACATAAAATCGGTTCGCGGTCAGTAAGCACATACATAAGGCGCACTGTCGAGTTTTGAGAAAATGAAAGGATTTTAGGCCGTACAGTCGTTAGCGCGGTTAGCTCGTTAGCGCGGTCAGCTCGCTAACACGTTGACGCCGTCCAGCCCCACGCACGGGGCGATCCGCGGTAACTCGCTAACGGAGATTTTCCGCTTTCATCTTGTCATTGCCTGCAGGTGAAGCTATGGGGGAGGGGGAGTTGTATTCAGTGAAGGAGAGGCGAGGCCGAGTAACGTTGCATAGAGACAAAAGTGGACGAAAGAGAGGCAAACCTGCGGCTCCACAACGTAACATAGACTATATCGATATAAACGATATTGTCACATCTTATATCTCGTATGAAAATATATCGATATTTTTAAAAAACTCGATATATCGCCCAGCCCTACGGAAGACTTAATACACCAGGTTGCATTTGGAGAACTTTGGACATGGTAATAAATCTGGAAAATGTTTGTTAACCAGTCAAAGCTAAATAAAGAAAAAAAAGATTTACTCTATTAAGGATTCGACTGGGAACCTTACTTATAACCTATTTGGTTCATTCTTCATCGATTGGATCAAAACACTATAAGGCTTCACAAATGCTTGTGCTATAACTAACCATCCTACTTCCCAAAGCTTCCAGCTACAAAGAGGCGCCAGACGAGGCCTGTCCAGTTTCCCCCTCACTTTTGTCATTTTCATTGAGCCACTAGCAGCACCAATTCGACAAAATGTCAAGTTAAAACTGAAAATACAGACCATAAAGTAAGCCTTTATGCTCATGATGTATTACCTTTCCTTGGGAACTCACAAACTTCTTATGAAGACAATCACACTTACAGAAAAGTTCTCATCCTTGAGGTTATCTCCTGATGTTTGTATGTGCAATAAATGTTAGATTTGTATTGTTGATTGTCATTTATGCTTAGAAATATTTACTCATATATGCTTAGAGTTTATAGTCGATGTCATATTGATTGGGGTCTGATCCTTAGCAGTCTGCAAAGACTTTGTGTGCATTCCAGAGGGTTCTGGCATTCACACCCACATCCTGGGAGCATGGGAGAGGTCTACCTGCTCTTATTGTTTCATGGTAGAATAAACGTCCGGACTTCTAGACCAGCAGGTTTAGGGAAGTTGGTTATGGGGTCACACACTGACCACACACACACACACACGCACGCACGCACGCACGCACGCACGCACGCACACACACACCACACACACACGCACACACACACACGCACGCACGCACGCACACACACACCACACACACACGCACACACACACACGCACGCACACACGCACGCACGCACACACACACACACACACACACACACACACACACACACTTACACAATGCACAGGCAAGGTACTCTTTGTGTGTATGTAGACGTCATATGTTAATGAACCTATGTCTATATAAAAGAGCAGTGTTACAGGGTAGCAGACAAGAGCGACTGGGGTCAAGCGAAGGAACGGCGCTTGTCCACTTGGTCTCCCTCGTGTACAAGAATCATAAAGAGCTCTGCTTGGTGTTCAATGCTTTTTGCTGTGCAGTTGAATTGTCTTGAGCGTTCCAGCGAATAGGTTTAAGCTACAAACCTATCAATTTGCATGAATTTCTTTGCTAATTTATATTAGTTATAAATTATAATATAAAGTTTTAACAGCCTTTGCCATTATACTTAAAATTCAGCTCTGTCAGAATCAGAATCAGAATCAGAGAGACAGAGACAGCAGAAACCCAAGAAAAAGTGAAGCGAGGAGAAGAACCATCATGGAAGGAGAGACCACTGGCAGACAGAAAAAAAATGACTCACATCCAGAAATCCTAAAAGTGGCTGGACAAAGCTGGACTGAAAGACAGCACAGAGGCACTAATCATGGCAGCACAAGAACAAGCTCTGAGTACAAGATCCATAGAGGCTGGGGTCTATCACACCAGGCAAGACCCCAGGTGCAGGCTGTGTAAAGATGCCCCAGAGACAATCCAGCACATAACAGCAGGGTGCAAGATGCTAGCAGGCAGGGCATACATGGAACGCCATAACCAAGTGGCCGGCATAGTGTACAGGAACATCTGTGCCGAGTATTGCCCTGAAGTCCCGAGGTCAAAATGGGATTCCTGGGTGGTCAAGAATGACGGCGCTAAGATGGTGTGGGGCTTTCAGATAGAGATAGACAAACTGGTGATGGCTAACCAACCAGACCTAGTATTGGTGGGCAAGCAGAAGAAGACAGCCATAGTGAAAGATGTGGCTATACTGAATGACAGTAACATCAGGAAGAAGCTGAGGAAGTACCAAGAACTCGAGAAGATGTGAAGGGTGAGGGTAACAGTGGTCCCAGTGGTAATAAGAGCACTCAGCAACCCCCAAGCTATCCTAGGAACAGCAAAGATGCTGTGCAGGAGCCTCGAGCTCCCAGGCCTCTGGTGTAGAACCCGAGCTCGAGGGATCGACTGCCCACAGGGGCAAGAGGGGAATTTAAAAACATATATATTCAGTCTATTTACACTTACAGGCCAGTGGCCACTCTTTCCATTATGATGTGCACATACTTGAAAGGGAGGAATGCTGGTTTGAGCAGGGAGTCAAGTCACTCATGGCCATTGATCAGTGATCTTTGATCAGTGGCTATTGATCAATGGTGATGACAATTAATGATCAAGAAAACGACCTCATAGCCCTCTTAGTTATTACGCAAATGTACTGTTTATAATGTTGGGGAAACCTGCATTTAGCCGAGACTGAAGAAGTGTTTGATGAAATGTTTCTTCCACTGAATATGCTACGTCCAGGTGAACAGAATCAGGTGTTTAGGAGTACATATGGCACACTGTAATTCACTAGCAGGTGTGGTGGAGTCATCACCAGAGTGATGGTCTGTAGCAAGGAGCTGTACAGGTGTCTGGTTGTTTTGGTGTACTCTGTGCCTACCATAGGGGAGGAGTTGTAACAGGTTGTGTCCAGAGTGTGATGGGCCCATTTCCTTATCTTGTCCTAATCTACCTATTTGGCTTCTGTCTTTGTCTTCCTCAGTATAATTTGTGAGCTTACTGGTCTATACTGCTAGCACCAAAGTTGGTTAGCTTTCACTGCTTTATTGTTTTCCCTTTATCGTGAAGTCCAGAAGAGCAACTTGCATTTGCTGCAAAATTTTTTAACAACACACATCTTATGAGGTGGCTTCAATCATTTAGATTCATTTAAACCCAATCAGATATATTGTTTTGTGTTATTTTGTATTATTTTCTTATGTTTATATTGTGTTTAATTCATGTGCGAGTTTTAAGTTAAGGGTTTAGTTGAGTTATTTTGTATTTTGGGATTATTTATGTCTTATTTAGGTTCTGTCATGTCTCCTTAGTTATGAGTCTCTTCATATCCCCTGGTATAAGTCTGTTCATGTCTTCTGTGTGTGTGGTTTCATGTTGTCAAGCCGGTGCCATGTCTACGTCTCTCAGCGTTTCCTGTGTTGTTTTGTAGAGGTCTTGTGATGATATGGTCATTGTTTTAGTTTCACTTTCCCTGTGGGTGTCATGACGTTCGTGTGTTTCCACTTCCCCTAAATACCTCCTGTGTGTCTTTAGTCTCTGTGTGGTCATTCAGTCTTTGTAAGGATGTCTGTTCTTCTCGTCTAGTCATGTACCTCTTGTCATAGTTGTCATAGTTATTGTCATAGTTTTATAGGTTCATAGTTGTTTCCCAGTTTCACAGTCTCATCACAGCTTGTCAGTTATTTATTTTTTTCCAGTTTATGTTTAGTTTTAGTTTCACCCCACATGGATCTTGCCTTGTATTTATGTTTCTCTTGTATTAGCCCAATAAAGGCTCGCCTTTTGTTCAAGCATTTGGGTCCTCCACTCACGCTCCATACGGTCTGCCGCTGGACCGTGACATCATTTTTCTAGCACAATCCATATTAAGTGTAAATGTACTCTACTTTAATGTTTTAACTAATCTCAGTAAATCAGTGTTGCAAATTCTTTCTTTTCTTCTTTCAGAACAGATTTCTGTGTTCACAAAGATGAGCCATGTGATACTGTGGGTGAGTACCACTCACTCACTCAGCTGACATAAGACATACTTGAACCCTCACTATAATCACAGAACTCAAAGGTTCAGCTGCAAGAAACCCTGCCACCTGCATTTCCTTTTCCCTCATGCTTTAAACTTCAAAAGTCCATTGAATGCAAAAAAAATGAGATCATTAAACATTTGATCAAATTGAACCATTTATTTTCATGTTTTCCTCAACTATAAAAATCTCTGTAATACGTCGTGATGAATGTGGAAGATTTCTTTGTGCTTCTGTCACGTTGATTATTTCTGTTGAAGGAACATGTAATGATAGATAATAGTAAACTGTAGGACCCCAAACCTCACACTGAGTTCTTTATAATCATTAATTTCACTTTACCAGAAAAAACAAGCCTCCCTGCTTTTGTCTCTTCATACAAGGACAAGTGTCCCGTATGCAAAAGCTCTCATTTTACAATTTCAGTTGCACAGTTTATGTCATCATTATTGCTAGTATGACTGGCAAGCAAAGATCAGGCTTACAGACTTTTGAGTGACTGAAAAGTCTGACCAGAATGAGTATACTGTAAAATGTGATCGTCATGTCTTCTTCAATAAGAAGACATGACAACAATTCTGACAGTTGTCTTCATGGCAAGACAAAACATTTTGAGTTGAGTATTAATATTTCTCTGATACTGGATCTCAAAAACTAAGCATACAAAACACTGTCAAAACTCTTTTTCAGAATCAGAATACTTTATTAATTAAGAAATTAATTGCTCCAATAATAAGAACAGTAACAGAAATAAATTAAATAACAGAATATATTACAAAGTTACAAAATAGAATATATATCTACCTGTGTGCATACAGGTGTGCCTTCCTTGGCTGCTGCCTCTAAGCATATCATGCATTTTCGGTCTAATCTGCGCTCAGTAGCATTCAGTATTTATTATTTATTGTTACTTGTGCTTATCTAGGTTATTGCTGTGGGTTCCCTACTGTGTTGTTCTCTTTTTGCTTGTTCTTTCCAACAGGTGATCTAGAAGATTTTTAGTGTCTTTTCTCCCCGACCCTCTTCCCCTCTGTTTTTCTTTCCTTCTGCTTCTCTTGAGGTTCTTCCCAACTTCTCTTGTCTATGTGTTTCCCTCTCCTCCCCCCCAGTCCTATTCCATTCTGTAATATTTTAAAAATAAAAAAAATTAATTAATTAAAATGATTATAGATTATATATTGATATAAGGCATAACATTAAGACCACTGACAGGTGAATTGAAAAAAAAAAGAATATCTGATGGACATAGCACCTGTTGGTGGGTGGGATCTATGAGGGACCCAGCTAACAGAAGCACGAAAAATGAGCACACATGAATCAAGCAAGGATTTAAGCAAGTCTGACGATAGTCAAATTGTAATAGCTAGATGAGTAGGTCAAGGTTTTCAAAACTGCAGCTCTTATGGGTGTTAATAGATATATCTGTCAAACGGTCTGAGGAAGGAACAATGGTGAACCAGTGACAGGGTCACAGCCAGCCCAGGTTCACTGATGTATGCATGCAGTGAAAGCTGGTCTGTGTGGTCCAATCAAACAGGCAAGCTATTACAGCTCAGATTCCCCAAAATTGATGCTGGTTCTGATAGAAAGATGTCAGAATACAAAGTATTTGCAACACTTTGTTTGTTGCATATGTGTCTGCATAGCTGCAGAACAGTCAGAGTGCCCACGCTGACTCCTATCAACCACGATAAGCTGCTGGTGGGAAGTACAGTGTGGTCAGCCCAGAAGCCTGATGAGTCTGTTGGGCTCACTGTGCTGCCAGCTCTGGGAGCCATCACATCACTGTTTGATCAGACCCCAGTCAAAATATATCACTGATATATTTATTTAACAGCACTGTGGATCACACGTCTTTGTCTGTGGGCTTCACAATGTTTGGGTTCTTCATTTTTTGGCCTTATGTGCATTACTATTAGGTTGCTGGAAGACTTTACTGACAGAAGGAATGTGTATACAGTGATTTAATCATTTAATCAGTACATCACAGGAGCAGGCTTCCCATCAATAGAGGACACATACCACCAGGGTCTTCTGGAGCGCCAACAAAATGTGACATGCGTTACGGGCTACGTTAACGTCTGTGTGGATAACCCCGTGCCCTCCAGGACTGTGCGGTGCTTGTCCAACAACAAACCTTGGATTACCCCAGAAATAAAAGCTGTCTTCAAGCAGAAGAGGAGGGCCTTCAAATCTGGAGACAAGAAAGGGGGTGAAAAGGGTGCAGAGAGAGCTGAAAGGACTGATCGGGAATGGGAAGGAGAGCTAAAGGCAGAAGAAGGAAAACCAGCTTTGAATCAAACCAACAGGTTTGATGCAGTCTTCAACATCGGCTGCAGACACACCAACTCAAACTCCTGCTGTTACACCTCAGACACTTCACATCTCCTCCACTCAACCTGCTCACTCCTCCCCACCCCCAACCACAGCATCCAGTACACATCCAACACACGGCTCCAGCCTGTCTCTGTCAGCCATCCAGGTTAGGAGGGAACTAAGGAGCCAATAAGGCACCAGATACCATCAGCTCAAGGGTTGTCAGGTCCTGCGCAAATCAACTGTGTGGTAAGCTTCAGTCTGAAGCTTATGGAGAGTTCCACAGCTCTGAAAAACCTCTTGTGTGGTACCAGTGCCAAAGACCCCACGTCCCAAGGACCTCTGCAGGCTTGGACTCCGGCCTGTAGTTGTAGGACCTCTGCAGCTACAGGCCAGAGGCTCTGACATCCCACCTGATGAAGACCCTGGAGTTGCTTGTCCTGGTTCAGCTTCAGCCCCTGGTGAGCTCATCACTGGACCCACTTCAGCTTGCCTACCAGCCTGGCACTGGAGTGGATGATGCCATCATTCACCTCCTACATTGTTCTCTCACCTGGAGACCGCTGGGAGCACTGTGAGCATCATGTTCAACACTAGAAAAACCAAGGAGCTGGTTGTAGACTTTCGCAGGAACAAACATCCTCCACTGAAACCACTGAACATCCAAGGCATGGACATGAAGCTGTGGACAGCTACAGGTACCATGGTGTTCATCTGAACAATAAACTGGAGTCACAATTCAGATGCTCTTTACAGAAAAGGACAGAGCAGGCTGTTTTGCTCTTTTGGAGTGGAGGGCCCACTCCTGAAGACCTTTTATGACTCTGTGGTGGCTTCTGCTATCTTTTATGGCGTGGTCTGCTGGGGCGGCAGCATCTCTGCTGGGGACAGGAAGACACTGAACAGGCTGATCCGCAGGCCCAGCTCTGTTCTAGGATGCCCTCTGGACCCAGTGGAGGTGGTGAGTGACAGGAGAACGGCGGCTAAGCTGTCATCACTGATGGACAACATCTGCAGGAGACTGACAGCACTGAGCAGCTCCTTCAGTGACAGCTGCACCCACGGTGTGAGACGGAGAGATTCCACAGGTCTTTCCTCCCCACTGCTGTGAGACTCCACAACAAAGACAAAGATGACCACACACATGCAGACAGACACACACACATCCAGTACACCACGGTAGCCTAGGTCTGTCTCCCTGATGTGCAATTTTTCTGAGGCAACATAGTATTTTATTCTAGTCTGTATAGTATGTTATTCTATTTTATCTCATTCTATTCTATTGTTTTTTTCTTAATTTTTGGTGCTCTTAACTTGGTACTGTCCACTCTCTGTCGTGACCAAGACAAATTTCCCACATGTGGGACTAATAAAGGTTTATCTTATCTTATCTTATCTTATCTTATCTTATCTTATCTTATCTTATCTTATCTTATCTTATCTTATGGCAATGCTGTGAAATGAGTAACGCCCTATTATTCCATATCCATGTAACCAATTTCGGCAGTCAGGGGATATGACAGATCTTTTCACATCTTGTAGTCTTAGATTTGTAGTGCATTCTTTGAATTCTGAATGTGTCACGGTGAATGAATATGATCATGCTATGGCATCAATTAAACAGGGACCTGTGACAGACACGTCTAACACAGATTGCTGTGTTGCATTAAATAAATGGGTACAAATTTACCTTTTACTAAGCTACTGAACTGACGAGACAGAAAAACTGATCCACAGTAAGCTGTTTTAGGTAAAACACCTTTTAAACTTCATTATACTAACTATTATATTAACTATACTAACTGCTCAAACACTGTCAAACATTAAAACACAATCATAAGTGTAACTCATAAAACTCATTGTCATTTTACCCAACTGTATTACAGGTATTGCTTATCTGGGTGGTGTCTGCAGTGCGAAGAAGAAGTGTGTGTTAGCTGAGGACAATGGTCTCAATTTGGCTTTCACTATTGCTCATGAGCTGGGACACAAGTAGGTTCAAGTTTTAAACAATTGTATTGTAATCAATATATCCTGTTATTATCCTGCATTATCTTTTAAAAATGCTGTAAATCATAAATGGATTAATACTTCTATTGCACTTCTATGACACTTTTCTATACAAGTATCAAGTTTGACGCCCCTCATCTCTTTCTCTATCTCTATCTCATACCTAAGGTCTTTTATCTAACACTCTCCTACATACTCACGCTCCAGTGGATGCATTGGGGGAAAGTCTAGGTTTGATATCTTGGCCAAGATGCACATAAGATACACAGGGACTGTAAGAGCTGGGAATTGGTCCACCAGCTTTTCACTAAATAAACCAACTCTACCATTTCAGCCACAACTGTTAAATGTATGCATAACAATTAAAATCATGCACAATG